>NC_077244.1:53620080-53925549 GCF_947179165.1 Solanum dulcamara | reverse complement strand
GTGTGTGGATTGATGAGCAATCAACAAGATCATAATAAAGTATCATCATCCTATTCCTAGACTAGATGACATGCTTGATGAATTAAATAGTTCTTGTGTGTTTAGAAAGATAGACCTTCGGAGTGGGTATCACCAAATATAGATGAACCCCGATGACGAATGGAAAACTTCATTCAAGATCATGTTTAGTCTCTATGAATAGATGGTTACGCCTTTTGGTCTCACTAATGCTCCAAGTACTTTTTTTTAATTGATGAACCTTGATGAAACCCTTTATAGGAAAATATATTGTGGTATATTTTGATATTATTCTTGTTTATAGAAAATCTCTAGATGAACATATTGAACATTTGAGGGGTGTTTTTTATGTGCTTAGAAGAGAGCAATTATATGTCAAGATTAAAAAATGTTCATTTTGTATGGATGAAGTTGTGTTACTAGGATTTGTTGTGAGTTCAAAAGGAGTCGAAGTGAATGAATCCAAGATAGATGCCATTAAGAATTCGCCGACCCCAAAATCCATAAGCGAAGTAAGAAGCTTTCATGGGTTGGCTAGTTTACATACGTGATTTTTCAAAGGGTTTAGCACTATATCCTCTCCCTTCAATGAAGTAATCCAAAAGGATAAACCATTCAAGTGGGAAGATAAGCAATCAAGGTCTTTAGAGCTTTAAAATCCATGCTTAGTTCTGCTCCCTTATTACGATTTATGAATTTTGATAAATATTTTATCTTCGAAATTACTTGGGTTTGAACGCTTGAGTACATTATATCCCGAGGTCCCCTACTTTGCAAAGATGTTTCTATATTGCGAAGAATGGGAAAGGAAAAGTAGGTCTAAAGGTAGATTTTCTATTCCCTTTTAAAATTTCATGGGTTCTTGTTTAAGGAGACTTTGTGTGCCAATGAGATATTAGAGGGAAATCCTTGTGAGAGAGGAACATGATGGGGGATTGATGGGACAATTTGGTATTATAAAACCCTTGGGCATTCTTTAAGATCAATTTTATTGGCCCAAAATGCGATACGACATTGTTAAATTTTGTAGCTAATGTGTTGAGTGCAAGAGTGCAAAGTCTAGACTTCTGCCCGAAGGGTTGTACACCCCTCTTCCCACTCCCATAGACCTTGGATTGACATATCCATGGATGTTTTCCTAGATCTACCAAGGACCAATCGAGTGAAGAATAGTATTTTTATTGTGGTTGACCGATTCTCTAAAATGCTCATTTTATTGTATGTAATAATGTGATGAAGCCTCTCATGTTGCATCATTATTTTTTGAGAATATGGTCAAATTGCATGATATTTACAATACCATTGTAAGTGAAAGGAATTCCAAATTCCCTAGTCAATTTTGGAAGGCCTTATGGGGCTGTCTTGGAATGAGATTGTTGTTTTCCACATCTTGTCATCCCCATAGCGATGGTCAAAATGAGGTGGTAAATAGAACCTTGGGTTCTATGCTCCAATCCATGGTGAAAGGAAGATTGACATCTTGGAAAGAGCATTTGCCTTAAGTTAAGTTTGCATATAATAGAGTTATTCATAATCCTATTGGTATTACTCCATTCGAAATTATTTATGGTTTTAACTTCCTAACTCCTTTGGATATCACCACTTTATCCCAAGACTTTGTTGTGAATCTAGATAGTGCAAGGTGAGCTAAGGCCATGAAAAAGTTGCATAAGAAGGTGAGACTCCTACTTTAAAGAAAGAACATCAAGATTGTAAAGAAAGCCGATAAAGGAAGGAAGAAATAGGTTCTTGAACTGGGAGATTGGGTGTGGGTTCATTTTCACAAATAGAGGTTTCCAAACACAAGAAAAGGAAAGTTGATGCCTAGAAGAGATGGTCCTTTCCAATTCCTTTAATGACTCAATTACAATGCTTATAAGATTGATCTCCCTTTGGAGTATCAAGTGCACAATACTTTCAATGTGAGTGACCTTTCTCTATTTGATGTCCATAATGATGATGATCTGAATTTGAGGATAAATTCCTTTCAAGAAGGAGAGAATGATGCGAACCAAATTTCCTTTAGACCATTCACAAAAATTAAAGCACATGAGTTACAAGCCCTTCAAGGTTAAAATTCAAAGGTGGAAATAGTTGAGTACATATCAAAACCATCTGAGGGATTTTAAATCACATTAATAGAATTGGAGGGAAGTGATGGTCATCACTCAGACAGTCAGAGGTCCAACCGACTGTCAGCTTATGCGTCACTAAGTGGGTTTGAAAACAACCACTACCTTAAGGTAATGGAGGGACTGGCGTAACGTGAAAAGAATGATGGACCACCACACGAGCCTTCAGAAAATAGCTAGGAGATCTTCTACAACTTTAGTATGAAGGCGGTAATGACGAAGCATCAAAGGTGTGACGAACCATCGCACTGATCGTCACAGCTCATAATGGCCAGGATTGGCTATTTTTGTAATGCCTTGATGGTCAATTTTGGGCCATTGTGTAATAGTTAGCTAAACACTATAAATAGTTAGCCTTGTCTTCTTTCTAAGGTAGATTACTATTGATGAACAATACTCATTGTTTGAGTTTGAGATCTTGGTTAAGCCTTTGATGTCTTTTGCTTAGAAACATTGATTGCGAGGTGAATCTAATTCCCTCGAGATTATCATAAGATTTAGGTGATTTGCAGGATTAATTCGATTAAGCTTTTAGGATTTAATATACCCTTTAATTGCTTTTAATTTCCTATCTTATGTCTATCTATCTATTTTTGCTATATTTTCTTTGATTCCTCATTTGTTCTTGTGTCCTAGATTGAATCGTATCAGGAATTATCACAAATATGTTAACAATCTTAAAAGAGAGACCATAATCACTTAATTGATGAATCATTCAAAGTGATTGATCATTATATTATGCAATGACAATGTATTCGACTTCAATTGTGAAGAGAGAGACAGATTCCTATTTTTTGTTGTTCCAAAAAATCATAGATTTATTAAGTAGTTCACAAGTTTCACATGCTCTTTTACTATAGCCATTGATGCATAATAAACATTTCAAAATCCTTCAAGTCAAAAGTCTTTTCTTTGAGCATACAACAAGCCACAGTGAATTCTACCAATAAGATATTTAGTAATTCTTTTTATAATAGTATGATGAGATTTTTTTGAATCGGACTGAAATCGAGTACGCATGTAAACAATAAATATTATATCTGATCAACTTGTGATTAAATAACGTATTGATCCATGAATAATTAATTTATCATGAGAACAAACATCAGAGAATGTTTTGAAGATTTTTTTATTTCTTCAATAAATAATTATATGAATTTTCAATTATTTTGACATATATTTTTTTGAATAAAAGACCACATGGGTCAGATCTATTAAAAATAATAATATGTACAATGATATGAGGGTTGACCAAATGTACAGCCCACCAAAATAAATTAATTTGAAATTCTACCAAATAACAAATAACAAAAAATAGGAATAGAAAAGTGGGAAGTTGAAAAGTACTTGCAGTTGCAACTCCTCTTCCTCAAGAGATCCTCTTTCTCAACCAAATAAGAACTGAAGCTCGATTCCATTAGGTGTAAGTAGTTTCCAACCTTGAAACACCTTGGTATTCTGTCTTCTAATTTTCATTTAAACGTCATTTTGATCTATGCATGATAAATAATAATACTCTTTTTGCTCAATTTTCTTCTCATAGATTCAATGTGGATCCAACCTCATGTAGATTATGTGGATAGAGTATTGTTGGTAATCCATCAATTTAACCTCAGGTTAGTTGAAATTAGTTTCTCTTTTTAGATCTAAACTTCGATGGGTTGAACAAACTAGAATTATTACCACCACCGGAGCTTAAATTCTGAAAGAATTACTAATTTTGAATATCTTTTTGTGAGGTTTATGCATGAATTTCTGGGATTTGCAGCATTGTACAGCTTGTGCAAACTATTTCTAAACTTGAGCAACGTACACCGTGGAACCTAACCAATTTCTCTCTTCTCTATTTTTCCGAGCCATCGAAATAAATAATTTTGAAATTATTCTACTATGTAGAATGTGAAATAATAAAACTGCTGTAGATATTAATTAATTGCTACATCTATGAGTCCTGATTTTATACCATATGAAACACCCTATACTCTCACCAGGTGCATGATATATCAACCAACTGAATTTCAATCATACATCATATAATGTGTAGCAATTTTTATCATCTAATATAACTTTATTATTCATGAATGTCATTTGAAAAGTCTCTTCGAAATAAATTATTTATAATCTTGTGTTTGACTGGCTTATCCTCTAATGTGGTGTGCTTTGTTTATCTAAGATGATAATTCTTTTGGTTGTATTTGGAACCTCCTGGAAAGATCTAAATTCATATACCTACAAAAAAGAAAACCAAGTTAGAGAAAAAGTCAGCAAGAGTATTTCCCTCACTTAAGGAATGTTGCACTCTTACTGACATAAAATTCCTTAATCTGTTGATGAAATTAGAATCTATTATCGCATTCCAATGTATTTCCCACTCTCCATTTAGTATATGTACCAAAGCCAAAAAATCAGTTTCGATTATAATCTTGCTTATTGAAGTTACATAGTACACTTATAGAGGTAGAAAAAGGATGCTCTTTACATGCTTGCCGTCAAAACCCTAGATTGACCTAAAACCCCATTGACATGGCCATTCTGGTCACTAATCAGCTCTCTCTTGGGGCTGGCCAGTTATGTTTGTTAAAAGAATCTTCATTCCCTTCTTTAATTAACAGTAATCCTAATTTGTCTATCGTGCCTGCTAAGTTGCCTAACGAAGGTGGTGTTTGTAGTATACCAAAGGAAAAATATGCTAATGTTCTCAGGAATAGGAATCCTAATCATGTGATGTCCAGTTCTAATATAGGAGTTGCTCCTATCCCTATGAAGACAGTTTCCTATGCGAATGGTATCCCAAGAATTGTATGGACTGAAGAGGATGTGAAAAGAACGAATACCATTGAAAACCTCCAATTTGCTGTGATTGGAAAGTTTTCATATGGTTGGCCTGAGTTAGAAGAACTTAAGGTGATTATCCCCAGACAATGCAACATCGAAAGAGATTATAAAATAAGGTTACTAAGAAATCGGCATGTGCTCATAAGACTCGATCAAAAGGAAGGCATCATAAATCTAATGTCAAAAAACATCTATTATATATTTACTAAGGATAGATATTCTTACTCCATGAGGCCCTTAATAAATGATGAGAAGTTTAAAGTTGATGAGGAAACTACACAAGACATGACTTGGATTTCCTTCCCAGTTATTAAGCCAAAGTATTTTGTCAAAAATTCTATTTTCTCTTTGGCTATAGTACTAGGGAAGCCATTACATACAGACTTGGCTACAATCAATAAGACCAGGCCAATTTGTGCAAGAATAAAAGTGCAAGTTGATCTGATGTTTGATTTTTCAAAGTATATCGAGACAGAGATAGCGAATGAAATTACTACAGAATCAAGGTTTGAATAAGTAAAGATTCATTATGATATGGTCCCTCGGTATGGTAAACTCTGTAATATTCAAGGACATGCAAATGAAGAATGTAGGAGTTTACATACAGAGTTGAAGAAAACAACAACAAAGGAAGAAAGACAAATAGGTGAAAAGGGACTAACACAAAAAGAACCAAATAGTGCTGACGATAATATAGGAAAAGAGATTAACCAAAGAAGGAAGAGAGAATTATAAAGCGGTACTGGAATCCTACAGAAATAATTTACTTTAGAGAAAAAAAGAATGATGCTAATATGAGGGAATTTGTTTCAATCCCCATTAAAGAAACTGCAGATGGGAATCCTTTTGCTGTTTTGGCAAACGCAAATAAAGAGGCATCCAATCAGCATGTTCCAAAGGGTGTAGATGTAAAGAATCAACATAATATACATGTAGTAGATGAAATAAATAAGCTACACAACCCAAGTATTACAAGAGAAGAAAAACACACAAACTCATAAAAGGTAGTCTACCAAGGACTGGATCACTAAATCTTTTGGTGGTCGGCAAGGAAACTAGCTAGCAATTCATGTTGACGATGGCACTACAAAGGAAGATGAGGATCCAAGTCATTATACTTCTAGAGTTGATAAGTTAGAGGAGACTTCTAATAGGTGTAGCCATCTAAGAGAGATATTTGTAAAGAAAAAAGATGTAAGTCAAAATAGTGATGAAATAAAAGATCTTTCTGAAGATAATAATGAAATTATAAATAGGAAGATCAGAAATTTGCAATTTTTTAGTGATAACCAAGGGATACATAATAATGAGAAGATCCTAAGAAATGCTTGTCATGGAGAACCTCTTCAAGTGATGGAAGGGAGATATTCTAGTGAAGGGGAACACAATCATATATTACAGATAAAAGACGGATTTGTCAAACCAAAGAGAGCTTTACCTTGCCAAGAAAAAGAACAAAAGGTGATGAATAATTTTGCTAATGCAACTGTAATCAAGAATGGAGAACAAAAATCTTAGCCTATTAATAAGTTACATACCATAGTTTCACATCAAATCATTCAGAACGAGGTAATGACAAGTATAAAAGGTAATACAGAAAACTGTGAAACTATTTGTTCACTAATTGAAGATGGAGAAGAAGAAGAGGAATGTGGTCATATTGAGATACAAGTTTTGAAGGAAGCTGGGTTATCACCTAAATCAGTGCAAAAATTTAGGAAAGGTAAATCAGTCATGATCCAAGCTAGGCCCTAGGTGTGACACGGTGATTAGAATTCCGAAAGACTCCAACCAAGCCTCTTAGCATATCATACATAAGCATACATAAGTTAAATAAGAACATAACAAGAGGCATCATGAATGCAGAATAAAAGTCTCAATAAGAAAATCTCATAAGAAGGGAAAAAAGCTAAAATCTCTGAATAATGGGACAACATAGACTCCCCTCTACTAGTCTAGACAGGGCATAGGACAAACTCCTAGCTTACTAACATAAAAAATAAAAAATATAGAGAAAACATAAATGTCACATCATCAAAATATGAGAACTCACCAATAATAGAAATAGTAACTCAATCTCTAGCCACGAGCGAGCTATGCGTAATGATCGTCGAACCCTATATTATGATACAATATAGGAAAAATATGCGTTAGTACATGGAATGAGCCAAGTATGTGAAAAGAAGGTATGAACAATGATAATCGAACGTAGTCAATATGAATATGTGATGCATGACCAATATCTTGAAAACATGAATAAAACTTGAAAAACACTTGAAAACATATCCTAAGGGAAATGCACATAAAACATCATTAAAACTTTTAGATATAGCTTATACATATGTGGGATATTAACCTTAACCGACATTTAAGACCATGTGAGCTATAACATGGACTCCGTTGCAATTCCCACACCGAGAAGAGAAAGACTTCTTGCCAAGGTAGACTCCGTAAGTAACACCATGAGAGCTATTTGTGGATCCACTAGCTAATCCATAAAGACACCTATAGTGGCACATAGTTTTGGAACTAAGGATTGCTACTAGGGTTCATCATAAATCCCCACCATAAATTTTTCTCAGTGCTAAGTTAATTCTAATGAAATATATAAAATATAGTCATTAGGAAAGGTAAATAAACCAATCCAAAATCATGAAAATACATCATAAGAATAGCTCCTTGAAAATCATGCTCATAACTTGAATTTGTGGATACTTACCTTTATAAGCAAAAAAATCATGATATCTTGCAAATTGTGAAAAAATCTTTCACAATTCATGATTTTATACTTGAAAACATACTTGAATCATAATATATAACTTTCATAAATCATTCATAAATCCTTGATCATAAGTTCATGGTCTAAAACTTGAACTTCTTATCATAGTGCGCGGACCTAGTAAAAATTATTGAAAATATGTAATTAAACTTAAATCATGCATGCATAGACTATTGGTATCAAGTAAAAACAAAATTGAATCAACCCAATGTAAATTGATCAAAATCCTAGAATTATTGAATTAAATTGATAGAGAATTAGGGAGGAATCTTTAGGGCTACATGGATAGAAATGGTCTATGAATGAATTCCCAACATACCTTGATGATCAAAGTCCCAAAGAAAGCTCTAAGCAATGGGGAATTGACTTGACCTTGAAACCCTAAATCTTTCTTGGAGAAGAAGACTTGAGAGGAAACCTTGAACTCTTTAGATGAATTTAAGAGAATGAGAGGGAATAATGAGAATTTTAAGAATTTAGGTACTTATAGGTTTGTAGGATACTCAAAAACGACATAACTTAGGTGTAGAAAATATAGGAAATACCCAAATCACCCATCATTAATAACTACCAAAGTGGACCTACGACTAGTTACTATAGGTTGTAGGTCCTTTGATGGGTCATAGGAGTGAGGTTGTAGAATCAGACCTCCAAATCCTAATATTTGAAGGCTGGCTTACGACCATGGTTTATGGATCGTAGAAGGTGATACAGATCATAGGACCCATGGTAGAACTTAGTGCACCAAAAACTTGAGCTATTAGAATTGCACATTGAGGCATACGAACAGGTTCTACGGGTTTTCTAAGGATTTATGGATCTTAGGGTTAAGCCGTTAAACATCCCAACACATATCCAAATTCCCAAATAGCAGGACCCTTCTATGAGTGGAGTCTACGAGTCATCTAACCTTTTATTAGTCATAAGACCCTCTCATCCTGCCAACTTTTTCATAACTTGAACTACTAAGTCTTTGATAACTTCCTATGGGCCAAACCTATGGATTGTAGAAATTTCTATGGTCCGTAGGACCTCCTCGTAAAGTGATCGGACACTTAGTAAAATTTTATTCTTCTGAACCCTTCCTACGAGCCTTTCTTATGGCTCTTTTATATTCCTATGAGCCATCAACTTGACTCATCTTAGAATCTAATATTTTTTTCCAAGTGTTGGGCCTTAGATAACTACCTTCGTATGGATCATAGGACTTCTTACGGCCCATAGGTCGGCTTGTAGAAGCCTGTGCCAAATGATTTTTCTATAACTTTTCTGCAATATCTTCCTTTGTTTGGCCTTCTAACTTTTAGGGTCTTACAATATCTCCCTTTTAGGAACATTCGACCTCAAATAAGACTCAAGATAACATGAACAAAGTACTAAAAGAGACTCGATCCAACATGAATAGAATGATACATGAAAATGCATAAAACATGGAATATTCAATTCCAAGCTAAACATGACTTTAATCTCATTAACATGGGAATGACTGAAATACATGAATTTGAAGGAGTAATCATGAAGTAACTCAATACCTCAACTAGGAATGGAAGGAAAGAGATGAGGATAACATTTCATCATATCTGTCTCGACCTCCCATGTAGCACTTTCAAACTCTTGGTTCCTCTACAACACTTTAATGGATGTCATTTCCTTCTTCCTCAACTTTCTAACTTATCGATCTTGAATCTCAATCAGAATATCCTCATAGGATAAACTTTCATTTATACCAATGCTATCCAAAGGCACAGTAGATCTAGGATCACCCACACACTTCTTCAGTTATGAAACATGAAACACCGGATGCACCGATGCCAACTCCGAAGATAAATACAACTCATATGACACGTTGCCAAACAACGTTAAAATTTGATATGGGCCTACATATCGGGTATTAACCTTCCCCTTCTTGCTAAAATACATCACACCCTTCATGGGTGAGATTTTCAAGTAAACCCAATCATATACCTTAAATTCAAATTCCCTTCTCCTCACATTCAAGTAGGACTTTTTCCGACTTGGGTAGTCTTTAATCTTTCTCTAATAAGTCTAACCTTTTCCATAGCCTCATCTACTAACTCAGGTCCTATCAAGGCAACTTTACCAACTGCAAACCAACTAATAAGAGACCTACACCTCCTACCATATAAGACCTCAAATGGAGTCATCTGGATACTATAATGATAGCTATTGTTATAAGCAAAGTCAATTAATGAAAAATGACCATCCCAATTACCCTGGAAGTCAATGACAAAAGCTCTCAATATGTCTTCAAAGGTTTGAATTGTATGCTTGGCTTGACCATCATTCTACGAGTAAAAAGTTGTACTAAGCTTAAGTTGAGTTCCAAGATCCTTTTGAAAAGACCTCCAAAATAAAGATGTGAAGTGTGTACCTCGGTCCAAAATGATAGATCACAGAACATAATAAAGATTAACCAACTAACGAATGTAAATCATAGCATAATCTTTGGGAAAATAGGAAGTCTTAATAGGAAAACAATGTGTTGACTTAGTCATTTGGTCAATAACTACCAGCTGAAATTATGTTGCCTACGACTATGACGTAAGCCTGTAGTGAAGTCCACATTCAAATCTTTTCATTTCTAAGTAGGAATCTAAATATTTTGAGCTAAATCTCTTGATTTTTGATGCTCAATATTCACTTATTGACAATTAGGACACTTGATCGCAAACTCCGCAATATCCTTTTTCATGCCATTCACCCAATACATTTCCCTCAAATCTCTATACATCTTTGTGTAACTCAAATGAATAGAATATCATAAGCTATGAGCTTTGAAAAATATCATTTCACTCAATCCATTAACATCGAGAATACATAATCGGCCTTGATATCTCAGCACACCATTTCCTTCTTGGGAGAAAGCCATAACGGCTTTTTCAGTAACTATTTTCTTCAACTCAACCGAATTACGATCACTATCTTGCTTTGCCTTCACATCCATCACAAGGGACGATTCAGAACCATTTTGCACAACAACACCACCATCCTCCGAATCAACTAAGTCAACACCCAAAGAAGATAGACTATGAACATCACAAATTAACTCTTTTTTTATTCTTTAACATGAGCAACAATAATTATTGATAATCTACTAAGAGTATCGACAACTACATTTGCTTTGCCCGGATAGTACAACACACCCATATCATAGTCCTTCAATAATCAAGTCATCTTCTTTGTCTAAGATTCAAGTCCTTTTGGTTGAACACATATTGAAAACTCTTATGATCGGTGAATATATCAATATGGACACCATAAAGATAGTGCCTCTAAATCTTCAAAGCAAAACAACTACCGCCAACTCCAAGTCATAAGTCAGGTAGTTATTTTCATGCACTTTATGTTGCCTAGAAGCATAGGATATCACTTTATTATTTTGCGTCAAAACACAACCAAGACCAACCCTTGAAGCATCGCAATATACCATAACTATTAGAAGTTTTTCTCACATGCTTTGATCATTGGAATTTCACCTTCTTTTTAGTAAAAGTAGTCAAGGGTGATGCAATGGAAGAGAATCCTTCTACAAACAGTCTATAATAACTGGCTAAGCCCAAGAAATTCTGAATATCAAAAAAAGACAAAGGTCTAGGCCAATTCTTAACCACTTTGTTCTTCTTAGGATCCACCATAATACCTTCACGAAAGACAATATAGACATGGAAAGAAGCCAACCTCAATCAAAGCACATACTTACTAAACTTAGCAAACAACTGATGGTCCTTGAGAATTTACCAGACAATCCTTAAATGATCGGCATGTTCATTCTCACTTCAAGAATAGATCAATATATCATCAATGAAGACTTGCGAATATGTCCAAATATTGTTTGAACATCCTATTTATCAAATCTATAAAAGCTTCAAGAGCATTTGTTAGTCCAAAAAATATAACAAAAAATTTAAAGTGACCATACTGAGTTCTAAAATCCATCTTTGGAATGTCATATTCCTTTACGTTGTTGATAACCTGACTAAAGATTAATCTTTGAAAAGTATCTTACTCTTTGAAGTTGATCGAATAAGTCATCAATCCTTGGAATGGGATGCTTATTTTTAATTGTGACCTTGTTTAATTACAGTAATCAATAGATATTCAAAGAGAACCATTCGTCTTCCTAACAAAGAGAACCGGATCACCCCATGGAGAGATACTTGATCTAATAAAGCCCTTATCCAAGAAATCTTTCAACTGGTTCTTTAACTCCTTAAGATTTTTTGGAGCCATACGATATGGGGGAATAGAGATACATTATGTATCGGGGAGAAGATCAATATCAAAGTCTATCTTCCTTTTGGAAGGGTGTAACACCCCCAAAATTTTTCATTAAGATTCGGACCCTTCTTAGTGTACGTGTAAGATCGAACTCGACTATTGTGAAGTGTATGCATGAGTTAGGATAAGTTCCTAAGTAATTGAAGAGTGTTAGAGGTGATTTAGGGTCATGAGGGATTCCTAAAACCAAGACAAATCCAAAGAACTCATCTTGGCTAAGTTTTCGAATGAGCTTGTATAAGGGTCGACTTCCAATGACCTTATCTTTTTGAATATAACGAACTGGGTGGCCCATTACCTATTAAATTAAAGGTCTTTGAGTCTTCTTTCCAATGCCACCAAGATTATATTTTTGGAGCTTGGAGTCAAAAGTTATGACTATCTTACGATGGACTAGTGCTATATGAATTTTAGTTCTAGACCATAACTGAGAAAAACCTGGGCTTGACGTCGCAGTGGCACGACGCGCCACTATAGCGCCAAGAATAAGCCTTAGTAGTTTGGTCCTTGGCGCGATGTGCCACTAGTAGATGTGTAGGGTTTTTAAGCCTATTTTCCAGAACCCAGGAAATTTAGGCTTGGCGCTGCAAGGGCGCGACGCGCCACTATAGCACCAGGAATAAGCCTCAGTAGTTTGGTCCTTGGCGTGACATACCACTATCAGGTTGTAGGGTTTTTAAGCCTATTTTGACTTGGCGCTGCAGTGGCGTGGAGCGCCACTATAGCACTAGGGGAGTTTTAGCCTTTTTTCCAGATTTTTCGGAGGGAGGGCAAATTGGGCATTTCCCAAATTATATATACATTAGCCTTGGGATATTTTGGACCATTATTTTCAGTCCCTTCCTCTCTCTAAAAGCCCTAGAAAATCAACTCTCTTCTCTCTCAATCCATCTCCAACAAGGAATTACCTTTAAATATTTCAAGGATTCAAGCTTTCCATTGAAGACCTAACATCAAGGTTCCTCCAAAACCTTCACCAAGGTATGTAAAGCCAGTCAAAGCATGGGTTGAGTCCACCCATGTTCCCTACACCTTCTTTGAGATTAAATGTTCATAAAATTGGAGTTTCTTGATAGGCTTATGTCCAAATGGGTCTTTTTAATCTATTAACCCATTGTTATTATATTGATGTTGTGGAGTTAAGAAAGTGATATGCTACATGTTGGTATGAGTTGATTGATATGAGTGGTTAAATATATTTTGTTGATTTTCTTAACTATGTTGATTTCTTTAAATATGTTAATTTTCTTAAATATGTTAATTATCCTAAATTGTTGATTTAGAACCTTAGAGTCTTGATGAGTCTCAGAAAGATTTGCTAAATGAATAGAGGAATGATTGGATAGGATTGTATGATGTTATAAATGCATTTTTAAATTTCACTTTAAAGATACGATTGAGATTTATCGGATAGTATGATTGGAAGAGGTTTGATTGTGATAGAAATAATGATTTGACAAGGTTCCAAATGAGACTTGTCGTTATGATTTGATTGAGTTAATTGGATGGAGTTTTATGAGCGTTGAGTCTTGGGAGGAGTATCGAGCAACGAATTGGATAAGAGTAAGTTATAACTCAAATCCAATAACTACGTCGCCAAACATAGGAGGGAATTGAACCGTTAAAGTTGGATGCTTCCCAAATTATTGTCCTGACATGATAGGACTTGGTTGGATATGGATCCATGATTGATTGATTCGTTCCTACCCTGGTAAGGAATGAACGGATGTGGCAACAACGCCGTCTTGTTGTACTATCACTTGCTAATAAGTAATGGTTATCGGATAAGAGAAACTCCCATATAGGTCTTGATAGTACTCCGAGTCGGATTGGGTTAAATTGTATGTGGTTGGTCCCATCTAAATCATATCTTTGTTTAGACTTAGGACACTTGATTGAGTTGTTCTTTTTCTTGAGTTGAGATTTTAAGTTGATTTGATTCTTCCTTGATGTTTGTTTCATTCGGCATTTTACATACTCGTACATTCCATGTACTGACGCCATTTGACTTGCATTATTTTAATGATGCAGAGACAGGTACTAGAGATCATCAACCGACGCATCGTTGAAGATTTTCTCACTTCTAGCTAGTTGGTGAGTCCTCCCAGTTTCCGGAGGATACCGAGATTATCTTTATAGCTTTGTTTTGTTTCCTTTATTTTAATTATTGGTAGCCATGGACTTGTCATTGGCACCTCCTGGATTATTGATAGAGGCTTCATAGACTAGAGTGTGGAAGTGTTGAATTGTCCGTTTTGACTAGTTTTATTCTAGTTAGTTATTGATTGGATATTTATTTGGCCTTTGGCCCTAAATTATGAATAGTTTCTTATGATTGAGTCTTCCGCTGATAGAATGTGAATGAGTAAAAGTGTGACTGGACCAAGTGGTTTACTTGAAGGCCAAAAATGTCTTTTGAGTGCCGACCACGTCTAGGGTACCTTCCCGAGGCATGACAAATATGGTATCAGAGCATAGAGTTCAAGACTCCTAGGGAGTCTATGAAGACGTGTCTAGTAGAGTCTTGCTTATGGGTGTGTTATGCACCACACTTATAATTAGAAGGCTATAAGACATTAAAAATTGTTTCACTTCTTTTATACTCTGAACTTGTGCGATAAAGTTAAACTCTATAAGACTTCCTTTCTAATTCGTGCATTTATACCTTACAGATAATGCCTTCTAAGCATACTGTCAGCCAGAGAAATACCAATAACACAGAGATTCCACAGTCAGAAATACGCCCATCGAGGAATAGGGGCCGACCAGCAAGGTATGCTGAGGCACCTCAAGTGTCTACTACTCCACCTGTACCAACCTTTAGAGGCAGATTTTTGAGGAGTGATTTCTATGCTTACTCAATTAATGGTTGCCCGCAATGATAACCAGAGTTCGCCAACTCTTAGCTCTAGTTCCCAAGAGCCATCTGCTTCTATAAGAATTAGAGACTTTTTGAGAATAAATCCACTGAGATTCACGGGTTCTAAGGTTGATGAAGACCCCCAGAATTTTATTAATAAGATGTGGAAGATCCTGAAAGCTATGCATGCTACGGAGATTGAGGGGGTTGAGTTGGTGTCTTATCAGCTCAAGGATGTGGAAAACATCTGGTATAACTAGTGGGAACAAAGTAGAGGTGAAGATGTTGAGCCTGCTATTTGGGATAAATTTAAGGAAGCCTTTCTTGACCACTACTTTCCCAGAGAATTGAGGGAAGCGAAAGTGGAAGAGTTTGTGAATCTGAAACAAGAGGGTATGACCATTAAAGAGTACAATCTAAAGTTCATCCAACTGTCCAGATATGCTCCAGAGATGATCCCAGATATGAGGTCGAAGATGAGAAAATTTGTCTACGGATTGGGAAGATATGTAAAGAAGAAGTGCAAAGCGGCTCTGTTGATCTCCGACATGGATATTTCAAGATTAATGGTGTATGCTCAACAGGTGGAGGATAAGAAAAGGAAAGACAGGGAGGAACATCTGAGCAAGAAGGCAAAATCAGCTGGACATGAGAATGAACAGAGGCAGAATAAGGGCAACAAGTCCTTCTTCCAAAAGAGGTCTTCCAACTATGCCTCTTCCACCGCAAGTGCACTTATGCCGCATAGAAGGTATGATTGGCAGGGATAGAGTCACTAGAATTTTAGATCCCAGGATTCTCAATCCTAGGCTAGCATGGGTCGAGGTTCGAAAAGGAAGCCACCATGCGGTAAGTGCGGTAAGCTCCACTTAGGAGAGTGCAGAGAGGGGGATAAAGGTTGTTATAAATATGGCCAGGTGGGCCATTTTCAGAGGGAGTGTCCAATATGGGGCAACAGGGCCCAGTATTCTACCACCGCACCACCAACTAGGGGTAATCAGAAGGGCACTACTCTAAGTGTGAGTGGAGGTAAAAACCGTCTATATGCCATGGGTAGTCGTCAAGATCAGGAGAACTCCCCAAACATTGTAATGGGTATGATTCGAGTCTCTTCTCTTGACTATTATGTTTTGATAGATCCGGGTGCCACACTATCTTTTGTGACTCCTTACGTAGCTAGTAAATTTGATAAAATTCCTGAATGTCTTCTTGAGCCTTTCAGTGTAGCTACTCCTGTCGGTGATTCTGTCTTAGCTGAGAGAGTCTATAGAGATTGCACTATGTCAATCCATCCCAGGGATACCTTGGCCGACTTAGTTGAGTTGGACATGGTCAATTTTGATGTGATCCTTGGCATGGACTGGATTTATGTCTGTTATGCCTCTATTGATTGTAGGACTTAGATTGTCAAGTTTAAATTCCCGAATGAGGCTGTCATAGAGTGGAAGGGTAGTCCTGTCATGCCTAAGGGTAAGTTTATTTCCTACCTTAGGGCCAGAAAACTAATCTCGAAAGGGTGTATTTATCACATCGTCCGGGTGAAAGATGACAGTATTAAGTCTCCATCCCTTGAGTCGGTTCCAATTGTCAACGAGTTTCCTGAAGTCTTTCCTGAAGATCTACCGGAGTCCCTCCTGATAGGGAGATTGACTTTGGGATCAATGTCCTTCTTAATACCCAACCTATCTCTATCCCTCTATATAGAATGTCTCTTGCGGAGTTGAAAGAGTTGAAGGAACAGTTGAAGGACTTGTTAGATAAGGGATTCATTAGGCCAAGTGTCTCACCATGGGGTGCTCCCATCCTATTCGTGCGAAAGAAAGATAGGTCCCTTAGAATGTGTATTGATTATAGGCAACTAAACAAGGTTACCATAAAGAACAAATACCCTCTCCCCAGAATAGATGATTTATTTGATCAACTTCAGGGTGACACTTGTTTCTCAAAGATAGACCTAAGATCGGGTTACCATCAGTTGAAGGTGAGGGAGTGTGATATCTCAAGGACAACTTTTCGGACTCGTTATGGCTATTTTGAGTTCTTGGTTATGTCCTTTGGGTTGACCAATGCCCCTGCAGCTTTTATGGATCTCATGAATCCAGTATTTAAGCCATATCTTGATATGTTTATAATTGTATTCATTGATGATATTTTGGTTTACTCCAAGAATGAGGAGGAGCACGCCTATCATCTTAGAGTCGTCTTGAAAACTTTGAAAGACCAGGTATTATATGCAAAGTTCTCCAAATGTGAATTTTGGCTTGCATCAGTTGCTTTTCTCGGCCATATTATATCTAGAGATGGTATTCAGGTTGATGCTCAGAAGATTGAAGTAGTGAAAAATTGGCCAGACCCACATCCCCAACAGATATAAGAAGCTTCTTGGGTTTTGCTGGATATTATCGAAGGTTTGTAGAGGGATTCTCATCCATATCATCACCATTGACCAAGCTAACCCAAAAGAAGGCTAAGTTCCAATAGTCCGATGCTTGCGAGGAGAGTTTCCAGAAATTGAAGGCCAAACTGACCACTGCTCCTATTCTAACTTTTCCCGATGAAACAGAGGATTTTGTGGTCTATTGTGATGCATCTAGAGTTGGTTTGGGCTATGTGTTGATGCAGAGGGGAAACGTGATAGCTTATGCTTTAAGACAACTTAAGATTCATGAGAGAAATTACCCAACTCATGACCTTGAGCTGGCAGCTGTGGTATTTGCTCTTAAAATTTGGTGCCACTACTTATATGGAGAGCATGTTGATGTGTTCACTGATCATAAGAGTTTGAAATACGTCTTCAGCCAGAAGGAACTCAACCTGAGACAAAGGAGGTGGCTCAAGCTACTCAAGGACTATGATATGAGCATTCTCTACTATCCAGGTAAAGCTAATGTTGTTGCTGATGCTCTTAGCAGGTTGTCTATGGGTAGCACTGCCCATATAGAGAAGGGGAGGAAAGAATTGGCTAAAGAGGTACATAGACTGGCTCGATTGAGAGTTCAGCTTGAAGAGGATAATGAAGACGGAGTTAATATTCAGGATGGGTCTGCATCCTCACTTGTGACAGAGGTAAAAGAGAAGCAAGACCAAGATCCCATCTTTCTCCAATTGAAGGAAGTTGTTAATAAACAAAAGGTGATGGTTTTTACCCAAAGGGAAGATGGTTTATTGAGGTACCAAAATAAATTGTGTGACCCAGATGTTGGTGATGTGCGAGAAAGGAGTATGGCCGAAGCGCATAGTTCCAGATACTTTATTCATCCTGGCTCTACAAAGATGTATTATGACTTGAGAAAAGTTTATTGGTGGAGTGGAATGAAGAGAGATATCGCGGAATTTGTTTCCAAGTGCCCGAATTTCCAACATGTTAAAGTTGACCATCAAAGGCCATGTGGGTTAGCTCAAAACATAGAAATTCCGAAATAGAAGTAGGAGATGATCAATATGGACTTTATTACGGATTTGCTGAGGTCCCAAAAATAACATGATTCGATTTGGGTGATTGTGGATAGGATGACAAAATCAGCTCACTTCTTGGTAGTTAAGACTACCGACACCATAGAAGATTATGCAAAATTATACATCCAGGAGATGCATGGGGTCCCCTTGTCTATCATCTCAAACAGAGGAGCTCAATTCACTTCTCAATTTTGGAGATCCTTTCAGAAGGGACTGGGTTCAAAGGTGAATCTTAGTATGGCCTTTCATCCCCAGACAGATGGCCAAGCGGAGCGCTCTATCCAAACATTGGAAGATATGTTGAGGGAATGTATACTTGACTTCAAAGGAAATTGAGATGATCACTTACCTCTCATAGAGTTTGCATACAATAATAGTTATCATGCAAGTATTCAAATGACTCCCTATGAAGCTTTGTATGGGAGGAGGTGTAGATCTCCAATTGGGTGGTTTGAAGTTGGTGAAGTTGAGTTGATTGGGCCTGATTTTGTTCACCAAGCTATGGTGAAGGTGAGAGTTATTCAAGATAGGCTAAAGATAGTCCAAAGCCGTCAAAAATCTTACACCGATGTGAGGAGAAGAGACTTAGAGTTTGAGGTGGATGATTGGGTGTACTTGAAAGTGTCACCCATGAAGGGAGTCATGAGGTTTGGAAGGAAGGAGAAGCTTAGTCCTCGATACATTGGTCCTTACCAGATTGTGAGGCGGATTAGAAGTGTCGCTTATGAGTTGGAGTTACCCTCGGAGCTAGCCTATATTCACCTAGTATTTCACGTCTCGATGTTGAAGAGGTGATTGGGTGATCCCTCATTGGTAGTCCCCATTGATAGTATTGGAGTTAAGGATAGCTTGTCCTATGAAGAGGTTTTGGTCCAAATTCTTGATCGCCAAATTCGCAAATTGAGGAACAAAGAGATTTCCTCAGTAAAAGTCTTGTGGATAAATCAATTTATTGAGGAAGCCACATGGGAGGCAGAGGAAGATATGAAAGCTAAATATCAAAACCTATTCGTGCCCATCGATGAGAATGTTGAAGGTAACGTCAATTTTCTTGACTTGAATTCATTTGTGCATTTTGAGTTCGAATAGTAAATTATTTGAGAATTTGATTGGTTGAATGACTGAATTCTGATTGTGATTTATACCTTGAGTCCATCCTTGGGTTACTCGTCATTCGAGGACGAATGATCCCAAGGGGGAGATAATATAACACCCCCAAAAATTTTCACTAAGATTCGGACCCTTCTTCGTGTACGTGTAGGATTGAACTCGACTATTGCGAAGTGTATGCATGAGTTAGGATAAGTTCCTAAGTAATTGAAGAGTGTTAGAGGTGATTTAGGTTCATAAGGGATCCCTAGAACCAATCCAAATCCAAAGAACTCGTCTTGGCTAAGTTTTCGAATGAGCTTGTATAAAGGTCAACTTCCAACGACCTTATCTTTTTTAATACAATGAACAGAGTGGCCCATGCCCTATTAAATTAAAGTTCTTTGAGTCTTTTTTCCAACGCCATCAAGATTACATTTTTGGAGCTTGGAGTCTAAAGTTATGAGTATCTTACGATGGACTAGTGCTACAGGAATTTCAGGTCTGGATCATAACTGAGAAAAACCTAGGCTTGGCGCCGCAGTGGCGCGATGCGCCACTATAGCGCCAGGAACAAGCCTAAGTAGTTTGGTCCTTGGCGCAATGCGCCACTAGTAGATGTGCAGAGTTTTTAAGACTATTTTCCAGAACCCAGGAAATTTAGGCTTGGCGCTGCAAGGGCGCGACGCGCCACTATAGCGCCAGGAACAAGCCTCAGTAGTTTGGTCCTTAGCACGATGCGCAAATATAGGGTTTTTAAGCCTATTTTGAATGGGCGCTGCAGTGGCGCGGCGCGCCACTATAGCGCCAGGGGAGTTTTAGCCTTTTTTCAGATTTTTCGGAGGGAGGGCAAATTAGGCATTTTCCAAATTATATATACATTAGCCTTGGGACGTTTTGGAACATTATTTTTAGTCCCTTCCTCTCTCTAAAAGCCCTAGAAAATCCACTCTCTTCTCTCTCAATCCATCTCCAACAAGGAATTGCCTTCAAAAATTTCAAGGAATCAAGCTTTCCATTAAAGACCTAACATTAAGGTTCCTCCAAAACCTTCACCAAGGTATGTAAGGCTACTCAAAGCATGGGTTGAGTCCACTCATGTTCCCTACACCTTCTTTGAGATTAAATGTTCATAAAATTGGAGTTTCTTGATAGGCTTATGTCCAAATGGGTCTTTTTCATCTATTAACCCAATTGTTATTATGTTGATGTTGTGGAGTTAAGAAAGTGATGTGCTACATGTTGGTATGAGTTGATTGATATGAATGGTTAAACATATTTTGTTGATTTTCTTAACTATGTTGATTTCTTTAAATATGTTAATTTTCTTAAATATGTTGATTACCCTAAATTGTTGATTTAGAACCTTAGAGTCTTGATGAGTCCCGGAAAGATTTGCTAAATGAATAGAGGAATAATTGGATAGGATTGTATGATGTTATAAATGCATTTTTAAATTTCACTTGAAAGATACGATTGATATTGATCGGATAGTATGATTGGAGGAGGTTTGATTGTGATAGAAATGATGATTTGACAAGGTTCCAAATGAGACTTGTCGATATGATTTGATGGAGTTGATTGGATGGAGTTTTATGAGCATTGAGTTTTAGGAGGAGTATCGAGCACCGAATTGGGTAAGACTAAGTAATAACTCAAATCCAATAACTACGTCGCCAAACATAGGAGGGGATTAAACCGTTAAAGTCAGATGCTTCCCAAATTATTGTCCTGACATGATAGGACTTGGTTGGATATGGATCCATGATTGGTTGATTTATTCCTACCCTGGCAAGGTATGAACGGACGTGGCAACAACGTCGGCTTGTTGTACTATCACTGACTCATAAGTGATGGTTGTCGGATAAGAGAAACTCCCATATAGGTCTTGATAGTACTCCGAGTTGGATTGGGTTGAATTGTATTTGATTGGTCCCATCTAAATCATATCCCTGTTTAGACTTAGGACACTTGATTGAGTTGTTCTTTCTCTTGAGTTGAGATTTCGAGTTGATTTGATTCTTCCTTGATGTTTGTTTTATTCGGCCATTTTACATACTCGTACATTCCATGTACTGACGCTATTTGGCCTGCATCATTTCATAATGCAGAGACAGGTACTAGAGATTATCAACCGACACACCATTGAAGATCTTCTCACTTCCTGGTGAGTCCTCCTAGTTTCCGGAGGATACCGAGATTATCTTTATAGCTTTGTTTTGTTTTCTTTATTTTGATTATTGGTATCCATGGACTTGTCATTGGCACCTCCTGGATTGTTGATAGAGGCTTCATAGACTAGAGTGTGGAAGTGTTGAATTGTCCATTTTGACTAGTTTTATTCTAGTTAGTTATTGATTGGGTATTTGTTTGGCCTTTATCCCTAAATTATGAATAATATTCTTATGATTGAGTCTTATGCTGATAGAATGTGAATGAATGAAAGTGTGACTGGACCAGCTGGTTCTCTTGAAGGCCAGAAATGGTTTTTGAGTGTCGGCCACGTCTAGGGTACCCTCCTAGGGCGTGACAGAGGGATACCGAGAAGATTATCAGGAAACACTTTTGAAAACTTATTATCCATAAAAACTTACTCAAGAGTGGAAGCTTTGGCATTTGTATCCCTAACCCAGACTAGATAATAAATGCAACCCTTGAAAATTATTTTTTAAGCTTTAAGGCGCGTCATGAATTGACTATTGAACAAGGAATTACTACCTTTCCACTCTATGACTGGCTCATTAGAAAATAGAAACTTAACCACACGGGTTCTATAACATATGAAAGAATAACATGCATTAAGCTAATCCATACCAAGGATGACATCAAAATCAATTATATCAAGCTCTACAAGGTCAACTAAGTGATTTTATGAAAAACTGAAACTGCATAATTTTTATAGACTTTTTAGCCAAAATTGAATCACCAATAGGAGTATAGACCGAAAAAGGCTCTAAGAAGATCTTGGGACTAACAATAAATTTCATAGCATGATGAAAAACAGTTTGGTGCACTTAAGCTCCCGCTATGCGCAGGGTACGGAGAAGGGCCCGACCATAAGGGTCTATTGTACGCAGCCTTACCTTGTATTTTTGCCAGATGTTATTTCCAAGGCTTGAACCCGTGACCTCTTGATCACATGACAGCAACTTTACCTGTTACTCCAAGGCTCCCCTTAAAATTTCATAGCATGAGAAAGACTAATAAATGATAGAGTATCATCCGTATCTAATAAGGCATAAACATCAAACTCAAAGAGCTTCAACATACCAGTCACAATGTCGGGTGAATCCTCTAACTCCTAAAGAGTTTGTAGGGCATAAAATTGGTTTTGGTGCTGAAAATCACCTAAAGTATTAACATGCTGAGCCGGTCGGCGTGTAGTAGTTTACCCTGAATTTGGGGTCGACCACCTCCACATCTAGTAGCACTTGAAGGAAAATCCTTCACTTGGTGACCCGTCTTACCATAACCAAAGCAAGCAACCAATCCAGCCAAATAGTCTCCTAGATGCTTCTTTCCACACTTTTTTCATGGGGCATTAGGTTGACCACTCAGAGCTCCTCCTTGAGGCTTAGGGTTAGACACCCTATCATTTTTAAACTTTGGAGCCTGAGTGTTGGAAGAATTTTGGTTGGAGAACTTTTAGCAAAATTGAGAACGACCACCATGATCTAACTTTCCTTGAGAAAACTATCCACCACCAGTCCGAGCCCTCTTGGACTTTCTTCTAGACCTCTAATTCAACTTCTCCTCTTCTATTTATTTGGAATATGCCATAACCTTGAGATGTCAATTCTTCTTATTACCATGATGGTTCTACACTCTTTGACCACTAAGTAAAACATATTCGAAACAAACTTACTCATTTGGGCTCTTGGATTGGCTACCATGAAAGGAGCATATTTTGATAATTTTGTGAATTTAAGAGAATTATCTATCATATTACCTTATTGCAAATTGATAAATTCTTATACCTTAGCTTTCCTCAACTCGAACGGAAATAACTGGTTAAGGAAGACACTCTTGAACTCTTTCCAATCAACAAGACCCATACCTCTAGGCTTCTCACTTTTCTATTGATCAAACCAAACTTGGGAAACTCCCTTAAGTTGATATATCACCAAGTCCGCCTTATCCACCAGACCAATGCATATGGTATCCACAATCTTGCCAAAACCCTCAATAAATCCTTGTAGATTATTGTCCACCTTAGAGACTTGGAGCTCGGAAGGGTTCATTTAAGTGAAATCATGAATTTGGCTAGCTATCGTACCCATGTTTAGGTTCATGGGAGTAACAAATTTATTATTATCTTGAGCGTCTATGGCTTGGGCAAGCAGTTGAAATGCAACCCAAAACTCTGCATGAGAGACTTGTTCATTCAAAGAATTATTTGGAGTTTGTTTCTCCTCCTCAGCATTCCTTCTTATGGAAGCTCTTCTTGGAGGTTTTGAAATCGTAAAGAGAAAGCATTAAAGGGCAAAGCCTTAGGGTTCAAATCTATCATATTACATAAGAATGATGAAAAAAGTGAAGTATCATAAAAGCCTTATAGTCTCCTATTCATAGATGTGGCGTACTTCACACCCATAAATAAGACTACTTGACTCGGCATGTTAGAATCCATAGGATACCTTAAAACCTTGTGCTCTGATACCAAGTTTTTCACGACCTAAGCTAGGCCCTAGGTGTCATACGATGATTAGAATCCTGAAGGACTCTAACAAGCCTCTTTGCATATCATACATAAGCACACATAAAATAAATAAGAATACAAGAAGAGACATAATAAATGCAGAATAAAAGCTCTTAATAAGGAAATCTCATAAGAAGGGAAAGAAAACTAAAATCTCTAAATAACGGGACAACATAGACTCCATGACAAATCTAATATACCTCTACTAGTCTAGATGGGCCATAGAAGAAGTTCCTAGCTCACCAATATAATAAATAAAGTCATAGAAAACATATATATATATATATATATATCACATCTGCAAAACATGAGGACTCACCGACAATTAAAATAGTAACTCCAACTCTAGCCACAAGTAGAATGTGCGTGTTGATTGTCGGACTCTATATTATGATATAATGAAGGCACAGAATATGTGTTAGTACATAAAATGCACTAACTATGTGAGAAGCATGAATAAACAATGATAATCGGGCGTAGTCAATATGAACATATGATGCATTACCAATATCTTGAAAACATGAATAAAACGTGAAAATACTTGAAAATATATCATACAATCAATGCATCATAAAACATCATTAAAACTTTTAGATATAGCATATAAATATATAGGATATTAACCTTATCCGGCACTTAAGACCATGTGATCTATAACATGTAATCCGATGTAACTCCCACACTAAGAAAAGAGAGTCTACTTGCCAAGATAAACTCCATAAGTACAATATGAGAGCTATTTGTGGATCTAATAGCTAAGATATAAAGGCATCTACGGTGGCACAAAGTTTTGGAACTAAGAGTTTCTACTAGGGTTTTTTTATGGATCCCCACCACAAAATTCGCTCGGTGCTAAGTTAATCCCAAAGGAATACATAAAACATTGTCATTAGGAAAGATAAATCAATGAATCCAACATCATGAAAATACATCATATGAATAGCTCCTTGAAAATCATGATTATAACTTGGGCTTGTGGATACTTACCTTTGTAAGCATCCAATTCATGATATCTTGCATATTGTGAGAAACCTTTCACCATTCATGGTTTTATACTAGAAAAAAAATACATAAATCATAATATATAACATTCATAAATTATTCATAAATCCTTGATCATAAGTTCATGATCTAAAATTTGAAATTCATAGAATAATGCGTGGGTCCTTGTAAAACTTATTAAAATCATATAATTAAACTTAAATCATGCATGAATAAACTATTGGGGTTAAGCAAAAACATAATTGAATCAATCCAATGTAAATTAATCAAGACCCTAGAATTATTGAATTGAAATTGATATAGAATTTGGGCGAAATCTTTGGGATCCATGGATGAAAAGGATGCATGGATGAATTCCCAAATTATCTTGATGATAAAAGCCCAAAAGCAAGCTTTAAGAAATGGATAATTGATTTGATCTTGAAACCCTAACTCTTTCTTGGAGAAAAAGACTTGAGAGGAAACATTGAACTCTTTAGGTGAATTTGAGAGAATGAGAGGGAATAATGAGAATTTTAAGGATTTAGATACCTATAGGGTATGTAGGATACCCTAAAATGTCATATATTAGGTATAGAAAAGACAAAAAAATGCAAAACACCCTTCATTAAAAACTGTCAAAGTAGACCTACGATTGGGACCTACGTGTTGTAGGAGTAAGGTCATAGAATCAGACCTTTAAATCCTAATCTCTGAAGACTGGCCTATGACCATGGTCTATGGGTTATAGAAGGTGATATAGATTGTAGGACCTATTGTAGAACTTAGTACACCAAAACTTGAGCTACTGAACTTGCACATTGAGGCTTACGAATAGGTTCTATGGGTCTTTTAAAGTCTTACGGGTCATAGGGTTAAGTCATCAAACATCCCAATACTTAGCCAAATTCACAAATCTCAAAACCCTTTCTATGAGTGGAGTCTACAAGTTATCAAACCTTCTGCGAGTCATAAGACCCTATCGTCCTGCCAACGTTTTCAAAACCTGAACTACTGGGTCTTTGATCACTTCCTATGGGTTGACCCTATGGATCGTAGAAACTTTTACGGTCCATAGGACTATCTCATAGAGTGACCAGACATTTAGTAAAATTTCATTCTTCATAACCCTTCCTACGAGCCTTTCCTATGGCTTGTCAATGTTCCTACAAGTCATCAACTTGACTCGTCTTAGAACCCAAGATTTTTTTTCAAGTGCTGGTCCTTCTACGACTGCCTTCCCGTGGCTCGTAGGACTTTCTACAGCCCATAGGTCAGCTTATAGAAGCCTACACCAGATGATTTTTCTAAAGCTTTTCCATAATATCTTCCTTTATCTGGCCTTCCAACTTCTAGGGCTTGCAAAATCTTAAAAGGACATTGAATCAAAACCAACAAGAATTCAGGCCAAAAGGGTAGGAAAAACTATTAAAAATTAAGTACAAAGCCTTATTTTGGCATATAAGGCCTGTTAAAACCCAAAATGCTTTTGATAGGGTTCAAATGCTCAATAAACACCATAATTATTTCCTAATTGCCTTGATGGAACCTTTTTAAGACATTAAACAAATTCAAAAATTCAAAAAAACATTAGGTATGGAGTATGCTAACTATAATTCTAATGGTCAAATTTGGGTTTTTGTGAAAGAAAATATGCAGATATACATGTAGAGATTGTTTATGATTTTGACCAACAGTTGACCTTGCAACTAACTCTTGATAATGGTAATCAATTCTTGGTTACTATGGTGTATACTAAATGCTTTGCAGTGGAAAGGCTTAGCTTGTGGGAATATATGTATTGTATTGGTTATAACTACCCTTCTCCTTGGATGGTTGGTGGATATTTTAATGTTATATAGAGTGATGAGGAGAATATTGGTGGTCTTCTTGTGTACCCACAAAATATGAGGACTTTTCTTTGTGCATCAATTCTTGTGAACTGTTTGACTTACAATTCTTTGAGAGAACTTTTACATGGTGGAATGGTAGAGCATATGGACATTATATATTTATAAGGCTAGATAGGGTTGTTATTAACCAGGATCCTCTGGACATGTTTGGAAATGTAGATATGTAGCATCTGGCTAGGTCAGGTTCTAATCATGCCCTTTATTTATTTCATATGGAGGCTTAGCTTAAAATTTTGGTCTGGGAGTACCAATTTTAAGGAAGTGGTCAAAGAAAGTTGGAAAGCAGAGGTATTTGGAGATGTTTTTTGTGCAATGAAAGTTGAAATTGAAGAAGACCGAGTTAACCTTGACTAAGTGGAGTAAAAAAAAAATTAGGGATATATTAAATAGTTGTTGATTAGATTGGAAATTGTTAGATTAAAAGAGCTATTTGAAAATTTTTCTACTACTACTAATAGCCTGATTGTTTAACAAACTCAAGAAGAATATAAATTATATCTTCACTGTGTGGAGGAGTTTTGGAGACAAAAGAGAAGCATCCAATGATATGCATAAGGGGATAGAAACACTAAGTTCTTTCATTGATTGGTAAAGGGAAGAAGAAAGAGACTTTCTCTTAAGAGAATCGTGAAATATGATGGTTCTTGGGAAGGATGTGATGATGATATTGCTACTGAAGCTATGAATTATTATACAGATTAGTTTTTTGAGAATAAGGTTAATGAAGAATTCTCACTAGTGCAGTATCTACAACTTTGAATTTTAGAATGTGATAATGCTTTGATTAAAGATATGCCACGAATTGAAAAATTTCATAATATGGTTTTCAAGTTAAATGGTGTTAGTGCTTGTGGTCCTGATAGCTTTACATGTCATTTCTTTTAAATTTGTGGGACATTGTAGGCAATGATATTGTTAATTTGGTGTAGGCTTTCTTTCAGGGTTTTACTTTACCTAAATCTATTACTCATACTAACTTGATCGTAATTCCTAAAAATGGTTTCATTCAAACCTTTATCAGACTTAAGACCAATTAGTTTAATTAATTTTATTAACAAAGTTATTTCTAGAATTATTCATGACAAGTTGGAGGGATTTTTACCTAGGTTGATTTCTCAAAACCAATATGATTTTATGAAGGGAAGGAATATCTCTGAGAATGTGCTTTTGGCTCAATATATTATTACAGATATAAGGAAAAGGGGTAAGTTTGCAAATATGGTGATCAAGCTTGACATGGCAAAGGCATATGATAGAGTTAATTGGAAGTTTTTAATGAGGATGCTGTCTCAAATGGGCTTTGATGACACAGTTATTGATCTAATATGGAGAATAGTGGCTAATACCTGGTACTCTATTATGATAAATGGTCAAGCTAAATGTTTCTTTCATTTTTGTCACCACTCAAGCTAGATCTTAGGCGCGACATGACAATTAGAATCTCGATGGATCCCAACCAAGCCTCTAAACATATTAATCACGAGCATTCATAAGGTAAGTAAAAAAATAAAGCAATACATAAATGAGGAATTAAAGTCTCAACAAAAGAGCATAAGTCTCAAAATTTGGAATGAAAGACAACATAGAATCTATAACATCCAACATGCATCTACTAATTCGACAGGGGCTCAGGACAAGCTCCTAGCTAACCCAACTTTAAAAGATAAAAGAGTCATAGGAAGTAAATAAGATAAAATGTATTATCCTCAAAACATAAGGACTCACCACATGCCAAATCTGTAATAAACTCTAGCGACGAATGGGAGGATGAGCATGACCGTCGAACCCTACATTATGATATAATGTAGGCAAAAATTATGCGTTAGTATATAAAATGCACTAAGTATCTGAGAAGTATGCATGAACAATGAATATAAGACATAATCAATATAAATCATGAGATGCAAGACCAATATCTTTAAAACATAAGTAAGACCATGAAAATATTAAAACACATACTCATTGGTCAATGCATCAAAACATCATCATCACTAGAACTTTATACCTTTTCTTTTCCCTAGTGTGGGATAGAACCTTAACTGACACACTTAAGACCATGCGAGCTATTACATGGAATCTGATGATCCCCACATTGAGAAAGGGGAGGCTACCTAGACAGGGTAGACTCCTTGATGGTACTCTCTATAACTGTGCTATATGTGGATCCATTAGTTTTCCATATTGGCATCATAAACCTACGCGAGAAATGTAGTTAATGACTAATGTTTTCTACTAAGATTTCCTTGGGTACCTACAATGGCTACCAGACCGAATCCCACCTTAAAGTTCTCTTGGTGCTTAGTCATTATCCCAATGAACATTCATGAAAATATAGTCATTAACATCATAGAGTAAAGACAATAATAGATATCAATCCTCATCATAAGAAAATCATTGGAATAGCTCATTAACATGATTTATTCATAAAAATTCATAAGTTGGTGAGAATTGTGCTTTCACCTCTTTAACATGATTGTGTGAGAACTACCTTATCACAACATAACTTCTTGCTTAAAGTATCAGTGAACATTATTCATAAGCTTTCATGTGTCATTCATAAACTTTGATAATCATTCATAAAACTTTCATCGAGATCTCTTAAAATTCATGACCATAGTTCATTGAAAACATAGTTGAAACTAGCATATAGCATGGGTTATTGACAATAATCTTGAAATCATGAAATATGATGTGAATTATGAATAACCTAATCAATAATCATAAGATATATCGTGAGTAAGAAAACCCAATGCAACATCAAAATTAGGGCTTTTAGAAAAACATATTCATCAGAGATTTTAAGAGAAAACTTGGGATTCCATTGGTGAAAGGGACCATGAATGAACTCCCACATAACTTTGATCTTATGAGCCCTAAACTTTAGAGAATTGAAGCTTTGATCTTGAAGAAATCCTTGGGAAAGAAAAAGACTCTTAAGAGAACACTTTTAGAGAGAGGATTTTTTTCACGACCCTAAAAATGGAGGTCATGATGGCACATATCCCAAATCTCATCCCGATGTGTAAGCCTAAAAAATAAAACCATATGAGACTCTCAAAGGGAAGTCAAACCACTATTAAATACACTAAACAGTAATAATGAAATTATCCCAAAACCAGATGTCATAAGTATAAAGAGAATCTAATACAAGGTTCGAGTCTGAAGATACAACATAAGTCTCTAAATAATATAAAAGATTGAGAAATACAGATAGACTAATGATAATCCGAATCTCGAGACCTCACCACTAATCTGAAAATACACAATCTGCTAGAATGTCAGCTGCCATGTGAGGTACCCTGACTAGTATCTGCATCAAAAAGGGATACATAAGTAAGGGTGAGTACAATCTATATGTACTCAGTAGGTTTTAGCCGACTAAGTATAAGAAATTAATCAAACCTATGAAATAAACTAAGGAACTCTTCTACCTGCATATAGAAAAGTCTCACTTCGGCATCGGTGCTGCCAGTTTATATATAATAGCGTGAGTAAAGTAAACTCATAATATAAACTCATTATCACAATTAACCAGATAAGTCAAATAGTAAAGAGATCGATACAACGCAATGCAATATGATATTGTGGTGGTACGGTGGAATCAAGACTGTCGCACAGCTTGTAAAATACACCTACTGAGCTATGCTACCAAGCAGGACCCATGGGGGTCTCGCAGACCATATACCTCAATCAGAATATTTTATTATCCTTGCCACCTCCTCATGGTCAAGGGATCAGAATATATCCACTATATTTCTGTAAAACTGCCTCGGTTAGAGACTCAAGATACAAAGGTTTAAAGGTGTTCCATTTTCTATCTCAAAAAGAATTTTCATATTTCTCAACTTCCCATATTTCATTATATGATGAACGGGGATGAATGCATCAAAACACATATGGCATGGAAGTAATATTCAACTCAACATGTAGTATAAGGTTCAAAGTTCTCAAAATTTAACCTGCACATAATACTCACCCTCAATAAATAGCAATGGGAAGAAAATATTTTAATATAAGTGTTTATTCCCTTCTCAGCAATATTTTGATACTCAAGCATGCTCAAAACCCCTAACTCAACCCCTCAGGAGGGTATCACAAGTTAAATAATATTATCAAGTTCTCTCACGGGTAGATCATAAATCACATGCTCTCAAAATAAATATAATAATAAATAAGGCCCACACACAGGCTATATAATACAAATAAGCCCCCACACGGTAACACATTAATAAATATGCCCCCACATGAGAATCACAATATATATAACATTCTCAAATCATATTACAACCCCATCCCAAAATTTATAATATATGAATTATTAATTACCCCATCTTAGTCTCGAAGAAGGATAGCCAAATCTATCTCAATAGCCGAAACCGCACTCGAAAACTATCATCGAATAAGAAACTATCAAATTCAACGCCTAAAATGACAATCCACTATCAACAATGAAATATACACATCACGATGAGTCCAATAACACTCATATTGATAGGTTTTAGAACCGAGGGTAAAATAATCTAAAAAATAGTTATTTTTGAAAAGGGTCAAATTTAGAATTTTATTTGAAAATTATATTCTACACATCGAGTAGAGTTCTAGGCTGAAAAATCAATTAAAATAGAGCAAGAATCGAGTTCCAAATCATGAAAATATAATTTTCTAACTTGGAAGAAAACCCCATAACCCACCTTTGAAATCTTAATTTAAAGATGTTTTAGAAGATAATAATTACAGAAATTGGTAAAGAATAATCTCACCATGATGTTCCTTGCAAAAAATTTCACAATTTAGACCTAAGAATCATTAAAAATGAAGCTAAGGTGACCAAGAAACAATCCTCCAAAATCCATGAAAATTCCAACTCGAAAATGATAAAGGCAGCGGCTAGATTAGCGAATTTACCTCACACGAATCTCCTAATCATGTTTCTGCACTCACCAATATATTTCTACAGAAAAACTACACAATTTTGAGCTTTGAATAACTAAATTCGAATCTAAAATGGACAAGAAATCATCTTCCAAAGTTTACAAAAATTAGATTCCAAAAATGGTCGAGGCAACATTTAAAACATCAAATCTTGCCTCTAAAGAAGCTTCTAATCAAGATTACGTGCTCACCAATGGACTCCCTATGAAATTCTCTTGAATATAGTCTCTTGAATCGCCAGGTTTGGACATGAAAAGCTCAAGAAATTGGGGTTCAAGGTTGAGAAAAAAGCTGAAAAAATCTACACCATGCACCAGATTTTCGTCTTTTATTACATTTTAAAGTCTTTGAATTGAACCTTGGAATCCGTTCAGAACCCAATAAAAATAAAACAGTTATGCTACCCCACTAAATTCGACATTCTAGACTCAATAGCGCATTCAAAATTTCATACGAGGTCATTTTAATGAAAATGGGGTCCCACACTCAAGTGTCATTTTAAGCTAAATTTCATAACAGGCCTCGAGATTAGACTGGAAACTTCGGAAAGCAAATGAAGGATCGTTCTAGACCAAACTAGACATTTCAAAACTAACCGCGCTTTCAGAATTTTCATCCGAGTGCATTTTTCAAGAATGTTGACCAAAGTCAACCATATACTGACTTTCAATGTTAAAAGCGCCAAATGGCCTCAAATTCGTATCGAATACCTCGAAAGTCATGAAGGTAATGCTACGAGCCTAATTTGACTATTCCAGAGCTGATGGAGCCATCAGAAGTCTAATTCATGGTCTCTTTGACCCAAAATTCAAAATATCACACCTAAACTAACTTAGACATTCAAAATATCAAAATGAGTTCGGGACTTCTAAAAATTCAGTCATCACTTCTTCTAGACCAAAAACCATCCTCCGAATTCAAAAGGTCGTCGGAATTCCATTGGAACTCCGAAAGTTGATCAAAGTCAAACCTTGCCTAAAATTTTTCAAATTCTCAACTCAATACCTTAAATCTTTGTTATAATTCCGTAAACTCTCCTGCACCAATTTCAACTTTTCAGAGCTGCTAAATTTGACAAAATTCTGTTTCGAGACCCGTAGCTACAATTGGTACCAAAAATTACTTTCTTCACCTCTTAACTCTATAAAACTCAAGAATTTGCACAATTTACAAACCATTAAGATTTTGATACTTTCAACTACAAAAACTGATTAAATAATACTCGGGGACACTAATAATAGGGGTAAAATGATAATTTCACAAAAATTTTTAAAAATGACCCTCAAGATCATTATAATATCCACCACTAAAAAGAATGTTATTCCTCAAATATAAGATAAAAAAAGTATCAGGGGTCTCAAAAGGTTTACAATAGCGGGCCCATATATAGAACTCTAACTCCTAAGTTGCCTCATCAATAGGCTGATGCCACCACTGCACCTTGACCGAAGCGAGATCTCCTTGTTCCTGAGTCTATAAAACTGCCTATCTAGGATAATTTTCAGCTCCTCCTCATAAGTTAAATCCGAACTGCACTCTACCGCATCATAACAAATCACATGAGACTCATTGGTATGTGCTTGCGAAGCATGGAAATATGAAATACTGGATGGATAGCTGATAATCTAGGAGGTAAGGCCAACTTATAAGACACCCCACCTACTCTCTTCAGAATTTTAAAAAGGCCAACAAACCTCGGGCTAAGCTTACCCTTCTTACTTAATCACATCACACTCTTCATGGGTGATATTTTAAGTCACACACAATCACCCACCCTAAAATCTAAGAGACGAACCCTCCTATCAGCATAACTCTTCTGACGACTCTGTGCTGCCAATAGTCGACCCTGAATCAAGCTCACCCGCTCAATAGTATCTCTGAGTAAGTTAGTATCTAGTCCATTGACCGCAATGGAATCAAACCAACTAATGGGTGATCGACACTTACGACCATACAATACCTCAAATTGTGTCATCTGAATGCTGGAATGATAACTGTCATTATAGGGAAACTCTGCTAAGGACAAGTGTTGGTACCATCGGGCACCAAAATCAATCACATAGGCCCTAAGCATATCCTTCAACACCTGAATAATCCGCTCGGACTGACCATTGATTTGGGGATGTAATGCTCACTCATCTCTAGTTGCGTACCTAAACCACGCTGCAATGCCTCCCAAAAATGAGAGGTGAACACAGAACCCCGATCCGATACAATAGAGATAGCTAATTTGGTCAATTGATCTACAATCACCCAAATGGAGTCATACTTACCCAAAGCCATGGGTAATCCAGACACAAAGTCCATAGTAGTACGCTCTCAGTTCCACTCGGAAATGGGCATCCTTTGCATAGGACCACCCAATTTCTGATACCCATGCTTCATTTGTTGGCAATTTAGAAACTTAGCCGTAAAATCAATAATATCCTTCTTCATATGACACCACTAATAGTATTGTTTCAATTCATGAAATATCTTTGCCACTCCCGGGTGAATTGAATACTTGGAACAATAAGCCTCCAATATAATACGTACCCATTCACCAACCTTGGGCACACAAATACGACTATTAATCCTCAAAACTCCTCCGGATCAAGAGAGGATGATTTTGCTTCACTACTCAACACTTTGTATAAAATGGCCCTTAACTTGTCATCTTCAAACTAGTGTGTACGAATCTTGTCCATCAAAGTAGACCTAGCCTCCACAAAAGCTAAAATGTCATAATGTGTATAAATATCAAGTCAGACCAACTGTCTATCCAATGACTGAACCTCAAAAGCCAAATGCCTCTCTTCAGCCTTAAGAAAGGCAATATTACCCATGCTAGGTGCTTTCTGACTCAAGACATCCGCTACTACATTAGCTTTGCCCGGATGATAAAGAATGGTGATGTTATAGTCTTTCAATAATTCTAACCACCTACGCTGCCTCATGTTCAGATTCGGATGAGAAAATATATACTTAAGGCTACGGTGGTCAATAAAGACCTCATAATGCACACCATAGAGATAGTTCCTCCACAACTTCAAAACAAACACTACTGCCCCCAATTCTAAGTCATGAGTAGGGTAGTTCTTCTTATGTACCTTTAACTGTCGAGAAATATAAGCTATAACTCTACCTTTTTGCATCACAAAACACAATAAAGGCCACGCCCTCTTAGGGTAAGGCTAGAATAGGTAGGTCAATAACTCCTTGAGCTTTTGAAAGCTCGTCTCACACTCATCAGTCCACTGAAATGCCACAGTCTCTTGAGTTAGCCTAGCCAATGGGGCTGTAATAGAAGAGAAACCCTGAACAAACAGATGGTAATAACTTGGCAACCCAATAAATCTCTGAATCTCGGTAACTAAAGTGGACCTAATCCAATCATGAACTGCTGCAACTTTGGCCAGATCAATCATAATACCATCTTTGCTCACCACCTGACCTAAGAATGACTTAGACTCTAGCCAAAACTCATATTTGGATAACTTGGCATACAACTTCTTCTCTCTCAATATCTGAAGTACTGACCTCAAGTGACTAACATGGTCGGCCTCATTCTTGCAGTACACCAAGATATCATCGATAAATTCAATCACAAATAAGTCCAAATATGGTCGAAATACTCGATTTATTAACTCCATAAAAGCAGCTGGGGCATTAGTTAACCCAAAAGTCATAACCACAATCTCATAATGCCCATAATGAGTCCTGAATGTAGTCTTCGGGATATCAAATTTCCAAATTCTTAACTGATGGTAATCCGACCTCAAATCAATCTTAGAGAACACCGATGCACTCTGAAGTTGAATAAATAAATCATCAATACGAGAAAGAGGATAATGTTCTTGACAGTGACTTTGTTCAACTGTTGATAGTCAATACACATCCTCATAGTACCATCCTTCTTCTTCACAAATAAAATTGGTGCACCCCACGGTGATACACTTGGTCTAATAAATCCTTTTTTCAACAAATCTTCCAATGTTCTTTCATCTTCTTCAATTTCTCTGGAGCTATCCAATAAGGAGAAATAGATATGGGCTTGGTGCCCGGCTCTAAATCAATCACAAAATTGATATCACAATCAGGAGGGATACCCGATAAGTCCATAAGAAATATATTCATAAACTCTCTCACCACCCTCATGGTCTCTAAAGGAGATGACTCCTTATTAAGATCACGTACATAAACCAAATTAGACAAGCAACCTTTATCCAGCATACGACAGGCACATATATTTGATATCACCCTTTTAGGCTACGAACTTGAGTTACTTTTCCACACCAAGCAAGGCAAATTGAGGTAGACTAAGGTCACGATCTTAGCATAGAAATCTAATATAGCATGACAGGGATATAACCAGTCCATACCCAATATCATATCAAAGACAACATGTCTAATAAGTTCAAGTCAACTTGGGTTTCTCTACCCAAAAATATCACTACACACTCCCTATATACCCTATCCACCACTAAAGGTTCACCTATCGGGGTAGAAATAGTAATAGGCATAGCAAATGACTCACTTATATAATCAATATCCACATCGAAATAAGTCGACACATAATACTAAGTAGACCTTGGGTCAAATAATACTAATGTAAAATGATGGAAAACCAGAACAATACCTGTAATAACCGCATCAGAGGCCTCTGCCCTAAATCTACCCGGTATAGAATACCATAACTGACAGTACTCTATGAAGAACCTCAAATATCTAAAATTGGTATATCACAGACAGCTTGTAACCCTAGCTAAATAGAAGAAGAATCACACATTTTCCCCTTGTTAAAACTCACCATAACAAAACAACCTCAGTAAACTACTCCCAACTCATCATAGGAGGACTGAAAGATCAATGAGCAAAAAACCAACCTCCATCACTCCTTAGCCATTCCCACACCTATAAAGAGAAATAAGATATTCCATATGCCTTCAAGATACCCGATTTTGAACAACCTATCCTGAGACTTGGTTAAAAAGATATAAGCCTTCTAAATAGTGATAACATCAAACTTGGGAGATAATACCCTGATAAATCTCCCAAAATATCTTTTGCTCCTAAGTAAACATAGCAGCACTAGAAGACATAGGTGGAGCCACAGATCTTAAAGGAATGCAAAGTAGGGCTAATTAGATATCCAAAATTTGAAATCCAACACTCGAAGTCTAACTGACCATTTTACCCACCTTTTTTGTTTGTTGCTCCATATCTTCATACTTATAATCAAGATTGAATGGGACATTACTAGATCATTCTCAAGCAAGAGCTGTCATTTCAAACCCGACTATTACTTTTAATGCGGAATGAATAGATTAGAGGTATACAACACTTAATATGAACAAATCATATGAAAAGAATCAAAGAAAAGAGTTTCTCCTATTAAGTATCTTGTAACCTCTCGAAGATAAGTACGAACGTCTACGTACCGATTCGCAAGACTCTACTAGACACCTTGCTCATTAACTTATGAGACCAGTAACCTAGCTGCTTTGATACTAATTTTTCACGACCTCAAAAATCGAGGTCATGATGGCACAAATCCCAAATTCTATCCCGATGTGTAAACCTAAAAAATAAAACCATACGAGACTCCTAAAGGGAAGTTAGGCCACTGTTAAACACAATAAATGAACAATAATGAAATTATCCCAAAATCTGGTGTCATAAGTATAAAAATTACCTAATATAAGGTTCGATTCCGAAGATACAACATAAGTGTCTAAATAATACAAAAGACTAAGAAATACAGATAGACTAGTGATAATCTGAATCTCGGGACCTCACCACTAATCTAAGAATACATAATCCACTAGAATGTCAGCTACTTCGTGAGGTACCCTGACTAGTATATACATCAAAAAGGGGCATAAAAGTAGGTACCCTAACTAGTATATACACCTGTTGAATTATGCTCCAAGCAGGACCCATGGGGGTCTTGCAGACCATATACCTCAATTATAATATCTCATTATCATTGCCACCTCCTCATGGTCAAGGGATCACAATGTATCCACTATCCTGCCGTAAAACTGCATCGAACTGAGACTCAAGATACAAAGGTTTAAAAGTGTTTTATTTTCTTTCTCAAAAGGAATTTTTATATTTCTCAACTTTCCATGTTTCATGATATAATGAATGAGGATGAATGCATCAAAACACATATGGCATGGAAGCAATATTCAACTCAACATCTAGTACAAGGTTCAAAGTTTTCAAAACTTAACCTACACATAATACTCACCCTCAATAAATAGCAATGGGAAGGAAATATTTCAATATAAGTGTTCATTCCTTTCTCAATAATATTTCAATACAATTTCTTATTATCGTGGAATTCGTCATCAAGATAGATCGCCCTTAGCGGTCAACAGACTCAAACTAATGATAGGACTTATTGCAAGCTAATTCGACACGACACCTTACTATCTTTTCTTTCAAAAGATGAGAACACGTCCGCCAGCGGCAAGGGCTTAAAACTTCCAACTCAATCCCTCAGGCGGGCTTCACAACTCCAATAATATTATCAAGCCTCTCTCACATAAAAGTCATGAATCACATGCTCTCAAAGCAAATAAGAAAATAAATAAGGTCCCCACAAGGATTATGCAATACAAATAATCCCCCAGATGACAACATTTAATAAATAAGCTCCCACATGGACATCACAATATATATAACGTTCTCAACTCATACTACAACCCCATCCCAAATTCTATAACATATGAATGACTAATTACCGCATCTCAGTCTCAAAGAAGGATAGCCAAACATACCTCAATTGCCAAAACTGCACTCGAACACCTCTATCGGACAAGCAACTATCGAATTCAACGCCTGAAATGATAACCCACTATCAACAATGAAACATACACATCACAAAGAGTCCAATAACATTCATATTAATAGGTTTCAGAAGCAGGGGTAAAATTATTCAAAAATTAATTATTTTTGAAAAGGGCCAAATCTGGAATTATATTTGAAAATTATGTTCTACACATCAATTAGAGTTCATAGCTAAAAATCCCATTAAAATTGAGCAAGAATCAAGTTCCAAATCATGAAAATATAATTTTTTTAACTTGGAAGAAAATCCATAACCCACTTTTGAAATATTTGTTTAAATATGTTTTGGAAGATAATAATTGCATAAATTGGTAAAGGATAATCTCAGCATGATGTTTCTTGAAAAAAAACTCACAGTTTAGACTCAAGAATCATTAGAAACGGAGCTAAGATGACCAAGAAATAATCTTCCAAAATCCATTAAAATTTCAACTCAAAAATAATAAAGGCAGCGGCTAGATTAGCAAATTTACCCTACATGAAACTCCTAATCAAGTTTCTGCACTCACCACTGGATTCCTACGGAAAAACAACATAGTTTAGAGCTTTGAATAATTGAATTCGGATTTAAGATGGCCAACAAATCATCTTCCAAAGTTTATAAAAATCTGAATTTGAAAATGGTCGAGGAAGCATCTAAAATATCAAATATTATCTTCAACGAAGCTTCTAATCAATCTTTCGAGCTCACCAATAGACTCCCCATGAAATTCTCTTGAAGATAGCCTCTTGAATCGCCTGATTTGGACTTGAAAATCTCAATAAATTGGGGTTCAAAGTTGAGAGAAAAGCTGAAAAAAATCTACACTATGCACCAGATTTTCAACTTTTATTATATTTTAAAGTCTTCGAACGGAACCTCAAAATTCGTTCAGAAACTGATAAAAATAAATCATATATATTATTCCACTAAATTTGATATTCTAGACTCAATAGCGCATTTAAAATTTTTGTACGAGATCATTTTAATAAAAAATGGGTCCCACATCCAAGTGTAATTTTAAGCCAAATTCCACAACAGGCCTCAAGAATAGACCGAAAACTTTGAAAAAAAATGAAGGGTCGTTCTAGATCAGAATAGATATTCTGAAACTAAACGCGCTGTCAAAATTTTCATTTGAGTGCGTTTTCCAAGAATGTTGACCAAAGTCAACCACAGGCTAACTTTCAAAGTCAAAAGTGTCAAATGGCCCCAAACTCGTATCGATTGCCTCAATAGTCATGCCGACAATGCTACTAGCCTAATTGGCCATTTCAAAGCTGGTGGAACCATCATAATTCAAATTCGAGGTCTCCTTGACCCGAAACTCAAAAAGGCACAACAAAACCAACTTAGGCCTTCAAAATACTAAAATGGGCTTGAGACAAATAAAAATCCAGCCATCACTTCTTCTAGACCAAAAACCATCCCCCAAATCCAACAGAGTCGTCGGAATTCCATTCCGAGTATTGGAACTCCAACAGTTGACCAAAGTCAAACCTTGGCAAAAAATTCCTAAAATTCCCAAGTCAAGACCTCAAATGTTCGTTATAACTCCAAAACTAATTTCATAAATTCTCCTAGACCAATTTCCACATTCCAGAGCTGCTCTAATCGATGAAATTCCATTTTGAGACCCGTAGCTCCGGTTGGTACCGAAAATTACTTTTTCCCCTCTTAACTTTATAAAATTCAAGAATTTGCACAATTTACAAACCATTAAGATTTTGACACTTTCAACTACACAAACTGATCAAATAATACTCAGGAGAAATAAGGATAGGGGTAAAATAGTAATTTTACATAAATTTTAAAAAAATGACCCTCAATGTCATTGCAATTTTGATTTGAGTGTTTGAGTGATAATGAGAGGGTTAGGAGGGCTTATGGTAGTTAATATGTTAGAATATACCCCCAAAACCATCCATATTGATTAATGAAAATATAAAAAAGACCATAATCCCCTCAACTTAAAACTTGAAATTTACCTAGACAGAGGATCTACCACGGTCCGTGAAACTCACCACGGCTCGTGGTGGTGGTTGTGGTGATAAACTTGGATTTGGATTCTTAGGGGGTGAACTCCACGGAGGCCACCACAGCTCGTGGTGCCCTCCCGTGGCATGCACCCTGAACAGGAGCCTAAGGAGTTGGGTTTATGGACCACGCCATGGTTTGTAGTTCACACCACGAACCATGAAGCCTTCAATGATTCCTTCTCCAGATTATACGTTTGACTGGTGACCTTCACGGTCACTCTCCACACCTCATGAAGAGCACCACGGTCCATGAAGGGCTCCATGAAAGACCATCTAGTGCCAAAAGCTGAGATTTTCTGACAAACTTCTTTTAAACCTCATTTTTCTGACTTTCTACCTTCTAGAGTCTTACAATATCTCTCCCTTTGGAACATTTGTCCTTGAATTGGACTCAAACTAGCATGAATAAGATAGGAAGGAGACATAGTAGCCTAACATGAATGTAAAGCATCTCGAAAATACGTAAAACATGAAATATTAAATCTCAAGATAAAACATGACTTTAAAACTCATTTTAATTTTCATCATTTGGTAAATTTAGAAGAAAAAAAGAAATATTATAAAGCATGGAAGAAGGATGACCAGAAATGTCAGGATGAGGGAGATAAATAGAAACATTTATTCAATGGCTTTTCTAGATATCCTTGGCTTATCAATGTGCCTAACTCTTGGCCTTGGATAGTTCATTTTTTAGAGTTTTATACCCCTATCATCTCAAGCAATGTGATAAGATGATTATGTCCTTCTGCAGGGGTGTATAAGTGTAACACTGATGGTCTAGTAGGTATAAGGATGGATATAGTTCAAAGGATTTTTGTGTGAGAGACAGTCTTGGTAATTTGTAATGAAAACTGATTCTTTGATTATAAAAAAAATACAGGATGGGATCTGGGAAATACCATAGGGCATAGCAGTGGATATAATGTGGATTCAGGAGAATTTGAAGGATAGAGAGGTGGTGGTGAGATACATTTTCAGAGAAGGCAACAACTTGACTGATATTTTAACTAACTTTGTATATGATTTTGCAGGTACATTAATTAAAGATTTTATCTAGTGAATAAATGCCTACATAAACAAAAATAATAATACAAGATAACAAACAAGATCAATCAAAGCTCAGAACAAAGAAATGCCAAAATAGGAACTTGAAAACTGATGACTCAAATTAAAGGTAGCAGAATAACAAGGTAAACAAGAAAATGTTACAAGTTCTGAAAATTCAATGTTAAACACAGGATAAGAAAACATTCATACAAAAAGTATAAAAGAAATGCAATTCAACTTCTCCATCTAATCGACCACTCTTTTGAAGTTATTGCAAATGTGGAGAGACCATGATTGAGGAGATTATCTCTGAAGCCCATAGCTAGGTTGCAGTGGTATCAACCTCTTCAAAGCTCAATCTGCATGAGTTAGGGATAGAATAGGTAAGATTTTCAATTAAGGTTGTGCTAATTTTAGGTTACGTGGACTAGGACTCTACCTTATAGGATGAAAATGACAAATGACTCGATCTGAAGAAGTCTTCACGAAGTCGGATACATGATGTTTGTGAGATTTCTGAACACCCAAGTGGATACCACTCAAACTCATCTCTTTTTGCCATGTTTATCGCGGTAAGGTGAGAACAGCCAAAGCTCCGTCGTTTCTCAGTGAAGAAGATGAAGCTAAGTGGAGTTGTCTGGAAAGTTCTGTCTTTATGTTTCTTATTTTTTTTGTTTTTTTTTTAATTTTATCAGGGTCTTTCGAAAACAGTTTCTCTATCTCTATGAGGTAGTGATAAGATTTGCGTATACCCACCCTATCCAGATCCCACTTGTAGGATCCCACCGGGTATGTTGTTGTTGTTTTTGTTGTTGTTTAACGATCCTTGAGGGGATCAGGGGTTGAGCAACCCCCTAGTACTTAACATAAATAAAATAGCAAAAACTTACAATGAGGGGAACATAAAATCTTACTTTCGATTCTATGGTGGTTAATAAGTCGACTAATCTACTAAGGTCAATTGACTCATCCCCAATACTAAGAAAAGTAAATATAGGACTATGTACCTAAAAGACAGGACTCCTCTCGATATAAAATATCTAGGAAAACGTAAATAAGGAACACTCTTCCCTTACATAGTAAAAAAGAAAAAGAAAATCTAAATCCTATTCAAAGAGGCTATCAGTTTAGAAAAGCGATAGCCAAATGGAAAACGAAATTAGCAGCCAAAAAAATGGGATCTATTCTTTTCTCTTTTGGGGTTTGAGTCAGTTTTGGACTCAAGTCTATTTTAATGAACCTTTTTCATTCAATAAATGGACATGGCCCATATTTAATTTTTTTTTTTAAAATGATAATGTTTGAAAAATCGTTTTCCAAACAATATTGAAGACCTTCTTTAATAGCAATAGCTTCAGCAACCAGATTAGCAAAATCATGAATCCTCACTCCGTAAGCAGACACCACTCTAATAACGATAGCTTCAGCAACTAGATTGGTAGAATCAGGAATCCTCAAACCCTTAACAGGCACCAACTCTCCTTCATAATTTCTGATACAAAAGGCACCACCACCACCTACTGTTCAATTAAATAATACCTGTATAATATAATTTTTTCATTATACAAAAACTCACTTATCTAAATACTTCTAGAAAGTAAGAGACGTTTTTACTGAATTACTATTCAATTAATTAATGCATATATAATATAATTATAACGAAAAAATAATTAATAACCTCTTAATTATATTAAAAAATTTATTTTGAACTGAAGCTAAAATCACTAGTACATGACATGAACAAGACAGACGGAATATTATAAGTATTATATAAGGTCCCTGCCACCATACTTTTTTTTTAAAAAAAAATAATGTCTTTTGGTGTCGTCTGACCATAAAAATTTTTGGGAAAAATTTGAATTTCTTTTTGGGAGTTATTATTTCGCCATATAATTTCTATTATCAGATAAATATATTTGACAAACATCTTAAATTTTTAAGTTCTAGAAAAAATTAGAATTTAGGACAAATTTTAGTATTTTGGAATTTTTAAAATTTTAAAAACTATCTCAACTTTTATATTTTATAAAAACATTCATCATCAATTGACCCCATTTAATATCTATCTACAACCAACTCTATTAAAAGAACAACTTATTTTTAATGAGTCATAATTCATCCTGAATCAACGACAAATTTCAGTGTGTCATTATTGTCCTACTCTTGCCCATATTATTGTTTTTATTATTGTTGATTGTCACCAATTATATTATAAGGTTATTTTTAATAGAACATGTTCATTACAAAATGATAATATAAATTTATGAATAATTAATAATTTTTATAGCTTATGAATATAAATTATATTTTTAAAAAAATTAAATATTTCTCTTAAAATCTATAATCTAAACTTCAATAAAAGATAATTAAAAATTTATAATCAAACACTAACTAAATGAATATTCAAGACCATATATTGAAAATGGTCAAGCAAGGAAAGACCTAGAACATATTTTGAGACAACATTAGTAAATGTACGTACCTCTTAAAGTGTCTATAACGTGTCTAGCTGCTTGCTTTCCTTTTCTATCATTGGATCAAAAGATTCTCATGACGAGTACAACACCAAAGAAGTAAGGACTCACCCACTTTTTTTCAGAAATAATTTTTTACTTTATTTAAAAATCAGCTTCAATTATAAAATATTAAATTCACTTCGAAGTTGAATTCGAATTTTAAAAAAATTATAAATAGTTTTTTTTATTTCTATCTTTATAATTTTACATAAAATATTATTTTTTCTTCTTTACAAAAAGTATATAAAAAACAACTTCATCTTCAATTTTAATTTCAAAAAATTTCAAATAAAATGAAAATGTTTAATTTCTATAGCCAAAAGCCTACATGAAATTAATAAGACGTTTGACCATGGAAATTTTTCACTTTTTACGAAATTAAACTTTTAAAAAAATACGTTTAGCCATAAATTTTAAATATTAACTCGAAGTTGAATTTCAGAAATTTCAAAAAATTGAAAAACAACAACAAAAAAATGTATATACTTCAAAAAGTCAAAAACGTGGTCAAACACCAGTAAAGCTGCACTTGTTTGCACCTGATGCTGTGATACATAATTATAAATAGACTAATCTGAGCATTTAACAGCTAAGTTATGAGCTTCCCCCAATTACGTGTGCGCTCCAAAGCGACCACATGTCAAAAAACAAGTCCCCTTTTTTTGGGTTTTTATTTTAATTAATACAGTAACCAACCCACGACTTTCCCACGCTTACAATCCATCCTTAAAATAGCCTAAAATTCTCTTTCACAATCCAAAAGAAGCTAATTTCTAGTCCCACTTGATCTATTGTATGGCTTATTATCCTTTTAACGTTTCCCCAAATGACAATTCTCCCCCATTAGAAAATCTTTCGCCTACTGGCGGAGGAAGTTGCGTACTTTCTCCTCGTAGGCATCCGAATTTCAAAGGAATTCGGCAGAGGAATGGGAAATGGGTATCCGAAATCCGCGAGCCTCGAAAGACTACACGTATATGGCTCGGTACTTTCCCAAATCCCGAGATGGCAGCTATTGCTTACGATGTTGCGGCTCTGGCATTAAAAGGCCCTGATGCCCAATTAAACTTCCCGGATTATGCAAACTCGTACCCTGTCCCTGCTTCCCTGTCAGCCGCTGATATTCGTGCTGTGGCTGCAAATGCTGCAGCTGCTAGAGAACCCCTTCCGTCAGAAAACAGTAACGCTGGAATTTCTGAAGGTACTGTAGCAACAACAGCAGAAACAACAACAGAACAGGGACACAAGTTTGTGGATGAAGAGGAAATATTCGGAATGCCGAAATTGCTGGATGATATGGCAGAGGCAATGCTTGTTAGCCCCCCGAGGATGCATCAATCAACATCTTATGATGAGTCCCCTGAAAACTCTGATGCGGATAATCTCTGGAGTTACCCATAAAGTATGAGGAAAATATGGTCCCCTATGTACAGTCCAGAAACTATAATAACGGAACTACTGTTCATAAGTTAGTGGGTTTTGCATTTATTTTTTTTGTTTTTGCTTTTTGGAGAATAGTCCTTGAGCAACAAATTCCAAAAAGGATGTGCTATTGGATTTCACGAAACAGTTTGTGTTTTTTTCCTTTAAAAAAACAAAGAGAAAGAAGTTACTTTACTTTTATTGAAAACAATGACATTTGACTCTCTCAAAATTCAAAATATTGTTTTGTTACAAGTCAAAGAAAATTGTTTTCAAGTTTTGAGTAACTTCTTCAAAATCAAACTAAAAACAAATAGCCCATATATAAACTTAGTTGGTGTATGGACTCTCTATATAGGTGAGAAGTCCTTTTCCTTGTAACAGGGAATACTAATTAGAGGATGTTTAGATCCACTTATTTTAAGTATTTTTTGACTTTTAAATTCCTTTTTTTGAGGGTGTACTTTTTTCTTTTATTTTAAGCACTTATTTTTAATTTAAAAAGTAGAAAAATAGGCTAAAAGTTAAAAATTGGGTATGAACAACTTATAGCTTTTAATTTATAAGCTACTCCATATATCTTAATTTATGTGACATTTTTAGATTCCCGAGATTCAAACAGTCTAATTTTGACCATGAATTTGAACATGTAATTTTTAAAGTTTTTGAATTTTTTTTTATATATTACGTAAAAGATACTATAAGTCACAATAATTGTCAATTTAAAATATTTAAAAGATATAATAAAAAAAATAATGATCAACGATAAATTTATTTAAATCTCTAAATTTAAAAAATACTACATAAATTAAAACGAAAGGAGTACTTAAAAACAAGTCAATCCAAAACAACTTCTTAAATCCATCTGTTGGGTAGAAAATAGTAGGTAGTCACTGTGAATTAATTTGTCATATTATTTTTTCTAATTTCCAACCCGTCGATCTGAAGCTCTTAGGAACCACCAAGTATATGGGATCAAAGTGCTTGCTTTGAAGGTTTGACTATGTGAAGTAATATTGTATGTGTCAGAATGCCCAAGCCTACTCATTTTTGGACATATTTTTGTATATTAATGAATGAAATGATAGACTATGTTATTACATTCTGTGTTGATAACCTATGTTTGGTACCCTCTCGTTTCCATTTTGGATAAAACGTGTTTATATCGACTTAAAATTAAATATGCCTTCCGATTTAATTTATTTGTCTCCGTCTGATTCAGCAGTACTAAATTTTTAAAAAAATTAAAAAGAATTTTTAATATGTGATATTAATCCAATGATATATGTAATATAACAAAATGTCTTCTAAATTTTGTGCTCTTAAATATTCTATGTATGATGTTGGGTGTAAAAGTTACTCCCTCCATTTCAATGTACATGTTTGATTTTGAATTGACACATAATTTAAGAAATTAAAAAAGATTTTCAAATTTTGTGGTCAACTAAAGATATGTAGAATACATCAAAATATTCTTTAATCTTATGACTTTAAATTACATATCATATGAAAAATTAAAATTAAAAAATTGTCGAAAAAAACATTCATTTTTAAATGAACTAAAAAAAATTAAAATTAACAAATTGAAATAAAGAGAATATCAAATATAAAAAGTTATTTTTTTTAATTAAAAAAGGATAGTAAAACAAATAAATAGAAACAAAGCGAATAAATTTTATAAGTAACCCTGATATAAAGTATAAATTAAAACATCAAAATAATCCTTTTAGATGAGTATTGGCTAAAATTTCACTTTCCCTTATTATTTTTTTGGGAAAAGGTCATATAGTCCCTGCACTTTGTAAAAGTGTCTTGATATATCCTCCGTTTGAAGTTTGACCCATTCATGTCTTCGCCGTCTAACTTTTTGAATATGCATGCTCCTGTAAATGTTAGTTGCTTTACTGGTAATAACCAGTCCATTTTTTCATTTTTTTAAAAATAATATTTGGAATTGCCACATAACCCATTAATTGCCACATGACATTTTTATTAATTTCACTCTTTTAATATCTTAAATTATCCGATCTAAATTATATCCGATCCAAAAAAATAATTCCTTTTAATCCAAAATCAAAGTCCTAACTGTGGAGCAAATTCTTCTGTGATTACAACTTCCTGACTCAAAAAAGATGCTACGAAAACAGCCTGCTGGCCGGGCGAATCGAAGTTATCTTCCGGTCAACGCATCTTCTTCATCACAAGTTGAAAGAAGCTTGCCGCTAGAATTTTTGAGAAGCCCTCATCGATTTCATTTCAAGTCCTAGTCATCTTCCACCATTCAAGTTTTAAAACAATGAGTCGGGATTTGAGTGTTTCAAGTAGGTCAATGATGAACTGTCATAGTGATAGTGTAATGAGGATTTTCACAACTTTGACTCCAACGAATGCTGGAAAGCACTTTTATAAGTGTTCTAAGCTTAATGTAAGTTTATCATACAATTTCATTAATTTTTATATTTTTGGTCATTGTTAATTTCAAGTTCATATTTTGTGCAGAATTTTTAATGTGATTTTTAAAATTGAGTTGATGATCCGCTCTATCCTAGAGTTGCAAATCTAATAAACAATTTAAAGAAGGAAAACGATAATCTTCATCGTGAAGAGAAAGCCTTGAAGACAAGGATGACTGATCTTGAAAAGTACTTGACATTTGAAATTGAAGAAAATTATGAACGTTTAGATGAAATTAGTGTTTCCAAAAGTGAGGAGGTTGTTATCGATAATGAAGAGGTTGTTGTCGATATGTATTTGTTGAATAATAATGATGAAATATAAAAATCTAAGAAAAAAGTCTGCAAAATATGAATTGTGATAGCTATGTCTTGGTGTTATTTTGCAGGATTCATCACATTTTTGGTGATGAAATAAAATTTTTTTATCCTATGTCATGTCTATTTTATAATGTTTAACTTAGAAAATGTTAAACATATATGATGTGGTTGATGACTTTGAAATTCAAGTTCATATTTTGGTTTAGATATGATCTGTCAATTACAATATCACAACAATTGTAATGTCGTTAATGACATATTTGATAATTCAGTTTCAATTGGATAAATTTGTCGGTTATCAACATTGGTCACCATCTATGAACATGCTCAAAGTTATAGGCACAACGTTTGTGCCTAAAGAATAGGCTATATCACTTGATTCATTACATATAAAGAAGCATAAAGTTACATACAATACTATAATTAACTTACAGTGAAGATTGATTATAATACTACAATAGTGTATAAATCCCAATCAACAATAACACATCAACGTAATTGAAAAAAGATAATTAAGATAAACACAGCCAAAAGAAGGTATCATTAATGTCATTCTACAAAGGCATATGAAAGTTTCACCTAACTCAATCTTCATGTGCTCAATGAAATAGCTCAAAAATTACTACCAAACTGTATTGTTTGTCAATCAACTGTGGCTAACCATCAGAAGATTAATACAAAAATTAACATAGAAAATAAATTATCGAATTTCATCATCGGGTGCAGATTCTCTCTCCCCTTAACCCCCACCATCTTGAACCTTTTGTGTTTTGCATCCACCTGCACATATCTAGAAGAGACCATTTTTTACTCTTCCATGTTGTTTTGACTAGTTGGTACTGAGGGACCAATGTGATTTTCAGTAAATTGAATTTTTCTTGTACCAGTTGAAACACTTCTTGTCTTCAACTTCTCAGTCCTTAACTCCGATTCACGAATCACCTTTGGTCTTAGGGGTGGGTCTTCCTCATTTTCAATATCAGGATCATATGGTTCAAAATCCCGTGGTTGAAAAATAAACTCTTGTGTACCGGCCTCAATCTCATATTCACTCTCCATTATTCCTGACTATGAACTATTGTCAATCATTGGTCTTTTTTATTTTCTTGAATATGCATTATTTTCAGTAGACTTTTTTTTATTAGAAAATTGTTATTAATAAGTTTGTTGTTAATGAACTTACAATAAAAAAGGAATACTGCCAATACATATTTTATAGATTACCTTAAAACAATCCCTTACTTTGTGATTTGGTTCACCACAGTTACTACATGTCATTTGAGTGCCCTTTCTAGACTACAATCACTCACCTTTTTTTTTCCTTTTTCTTGTTTTATCTGGTTTTCTATTCCTTTTCACTTTAGGTTTGCCAATTTATTTCTGTCACGATCCAGCCTAGGGCCTAGTCGTAACATGACGATCGAAACCCCGAAGAAATCCAACCAAGACTCTTGCACATATCATAAGCATACATAAGGTAAAATATAAAAGCGGAAACATCATAAGAGAGTCTAAAACCTTGAATAGAAATCTAAACATGTCTTATAATAACATAGACTCAAACATATGTCCAACTAGATGCCTCTAAACATGAGTATGGGCGGGGGATAAGACATGCCCCTAGCTCACCCTCAATATACAACATAAGCAAAAGTCTTTTGAAAAGAAAATAGTAACCAACTTGAAACTAGTCCCCGGTCAATGAGGACTCACCACAATACCACCGGATAGAGGATGCCTACTATTTACGTGGACGATTAGGATCTTCAACCTCAACTCCTATATTATGAAATAATGTAGGCAAAAGTATGCATTAGTACATTGGAATGTACTAAGTATGTGGGGCAATGCAATGCATGAGAAATCATATTTGTAACAATGGTAATTTAAATTAGCATGTTAGGAGAAATAGTCGGAAATCATAAGTAGTCTTTAAGAAAGATCAATGCATAATAACCATAAGAGTATCATGTAAATTAAAATATAGGATTAGTCGTTTAAAACATAAAAAATCATACATATGTGGGATAAGAATCATAACCAACAATAAGACCATGCGAACTATAACATGCAATCCGATGATACCCACATCGAGAAGGAGGAGGCTACTTTGCCAAGGTAGACTCCTAATCATGAACATGTGCTATTTGTGGATCCACTAACTAGGCCATAAAGGCAATCCTACGGTGGCACGTAGTTATGAGACAAGAGACTTTATATAAGGACCCCTTGCTTCGATCCCCCACCTCAAGTCCACATTCGGTGCTAAGTCAAATTCCACGGAATACATACATAACATAAGATCATAATTTCATATAGCATAGTCATGATCATAGGTTTAAAATTATAGAGTAGCTAATTTTCATAACATAAGTGAAATGCGGGTATTGTCTTTCCACATTACAAATCATACATACATAGACATAATTCATACTTGGAAATTAGGATAAAACTTGGATGCATAATCAATTTGAATGAGATTCATAATAATACCTTTGAAATTATTAAATAAAACTTCTAATAGAATATAACTTGAAAATTCATGACCATAACTTATACTTGAAATTTGGGTAAGACATGAGTGCATTATCAATTGACTTGAAAATCAGGAAATTGACTTGAAAACATGCATGATCATAAACTTTATATTAGCCCATACATAATTCATATAGATAATATCATTAGGAAGTATAATTGAAAATACTCATAATTTTCATCATGAACCCTAGAAATCAAAATAGAAGAATTCATGAAAAAACTCTTCAATTTAATTCAATAATCATCAATTTATATCAAAATAGACTCATGATCATACTTTAAATTAAAATTCATGCAATTAGAATAGATATCACAAAACTCATAAAATACCATGCTTCAATTTGATACAAAACCTTGAGAAATTGATTGGGATTCATGGATGAAAGGATCCATGAATCAATACCCACATACCTTGAGTGAGAACACCAATTAATTTGGAAGAACTTGAGAATTTTGATGAAAAAATTGGGTGAATTTGCTTGAAGTCTTCAATGGAAACCCTTGAGAGTAGAGAGAGAAATATTTGATAGATGAATTGTAGAAGAATTAATAGAATTAGAGGTTTAGGTTAATTTATAGAGTTGAATTAGGTCCTAAAAACGTCTAGGTTCATTAAGTAATAATTTGGAAAAAGTCTAAAACGCCCTTAAAAAACTTAGTTTCGGCTAGGAGACCTTCCCAGGTCTGCGACGTGGTCCTGTCGCGGACTACACTATTTTGTGGTTTCTTCGAAAATCTTTCTTCCATTCTACGGGTCTTAAAAATTCACCGAGACCATTTTTCCGCAGGTTTTGACCCCCTGATCGATATTCCGAACTTGGATTTTCCAAAAAGATTAAGGATAATGCGTTACATGAGTGGTCTATTTCCAAGGCATTCTTAAGATATTTTGTGGGCATTTTTGAGGGGTGTTACAGTTTCACAACATCAGGAGGCAATATTGCATTTGAAGGATCAATCTTCCAAAACATTTGACCTCTTACAAACTATATCTTGTGTTTATATGTTAGCATATAAGCCTTCTTGCTATACCACCAATGGATTTCAGATATGGGATCTAACTTTTTGTGTGTCAATGCTTTGATGTCATGAGGACAAAGAATACCTGATAAATCTTAAATTCTGCAGGTGTAATCTTTTTGCTCAAGATTAACGTATGTCTATCTTTTCATTCAGACTCTTCATAGTCCCAATCTCAATTGAATTTTGCCTTATAACCATGTGCTATGGCCTGAAGTTAATGTACAACTTTATGCAAGTTGGACTAAAATCAGTAATCTCAATTCTCAATTTATTTTTATTTTTCCCTAGCAATTTCATCACTTTTACTCTAATGTCTTCTAACGTCTTGATTATTGACTTTCCTCTATCTTCAAGGATCCATGCATTGAATGACTCAATGGAGTTATTATCAACCATCATGTTCTTACACAGAGTATCAAAATAAGCTTTACATTATGTCTTTGGTGGATATTTAACCAAATCCCTTGCAACATCTTTTGATAATTTTTCTAACTTATTTAACTGGTCCTTGAACTCTTCATAATATGAACTACATTCACTCCACCACATAAGCTTCCTCATTTGACTACCCCTCCACGTTTTGCACCAATTACACTCTATATATCTCACACAATATCTATGTTGAGCTTCATACAACACTTTATCAACAACATATAACAATTTCTGTAACAATTGAAATTGCCACAATGAAACAATAAAGGTAAAAAAGTCATGTATGACTGAGAAATAAAATTAAAATATGAGAGTATCTAATAGTAAAACAAACATAGAATCTAAAAGTAAAAATTGAGAATCATATCTTTTGCATATCTAAAATGAATGTGATTCCCGCACCATCTTTAAGTTCCAAAGACTACTTCAATAGTTCAATGAACCAACCCCATGTCGTGCTTGTTTCTTTGTCCACTATTGCTCATTCTACTGGAAAGAAATTGTTCATAGAATTTTGTTCTAGTACAATCAACAACATGCCCTTACATCGACTTTTCAAGAATGTACCATCAAGTCTAATTAGTGGCCTCAAATCAGATTTTCAACCTTTTTTAGATTATCAAAACATATGTATATCTTCAAACAAAATTTCTTTAGCTAGGACATCCTTGGAGATATTTATCAAAACACCATTTTCAGAATTAGACTATTTAATCTCTTGTGCATAGGCATCAAGCTTGTTGTTGTCATCTACAAAACTACCCTCCAACTTCTCAAGAATCATACACTTACTCCTTTTAAGTTTGGATTGATACACATTTATGTGAAAATTATTTTCAAGCTCTCCTCTCATATCTCTTACCTTGTACTTGGGGTTGTTTTGAAGCTTGTTCTTAAAGTATTGAGCTAAGTGGCTGAATCAGCTTTAGGATTATAAAAGGCCTCTTAGCATGTGTGTTTACTAATGAGAGTCTTTATCTTAAACCCTTCATTCTTGTCATCTCTTGAAATCAAACACCTAAAGGGACACCCCTCTTCACAACCATATCTAGTTCTCTTTGAATCACACTTGATTATAGTCAAAGCCCTTTTGTTAGCTAATGCATAATAATTCACAACCAACCTACCTTCTTTCATATCTTTAAATGATATTCCAACTTGCAATTTCTTGTAGTTTTCAAACCTATCATGTATTAGTCTTCCCTTTTCCTTGATAATAGCCTCTATCCACTCATTATAATATTCCTCACCCTTGGAAAGATCCCATTCACAATTAGAATCAACATTGTGTTCACAGTCTGTACTAACTTCAATATCTACAAAACATTTTTCAGTATGATGTGTAATATGTTGAGCAAAGACTATGAGCTCACTCTTCTCCATCGTAAAGAAGTTGACAATTTTAAATTCCTCGCACAATAGGTTGAGGATGGAACTAATGCCATCATCCATATGATGGTGCCAACCCAACTCAAGCAGAAGTCAAAATTCATTTTAAATACATAAATAATAACATAAGAAGGTGGAAGCAAGACTAATATAATAAAAGGATTGGGGCCAACGTATAGATATATAAATGCGATACAAAATATATCAAAAGGCCCGAAAGTGATCAAAAATGACAAACTGACGTTAGACCAACCTCAGACTTGGTGTCACCTATACAGGAGTTATTAAGTACAAAAGCTGACAATATATGAATATACAATGCAGAACTGACTGTCCAAAATAAAAAATACAAGTAAGTGCAAAAGAGGGAATGTAGCAAGTCTCTGAACGCTGAAAGCTCACCATAATCCGGACCTTCCACAGCTATGGATGATCAGGCACGCGCTGGGGTGACTCGAACTGAGAGATGCATCACAAAGATACAAAAGTGCAGTATGAGTACCAAATTACAGGTTACTAATAAGGCATCATCGGCCGACCAAACTTAGAAAGAATAAATATATAATAAGTAGCACGATGATACTAATAATAATAGGGAAGAAGCATAAAATTTACAATCTTAGGAAAAAAGGTATGGGAGGATCATACAATAATCAAGCAATTCCAATAAATCATGTCATCACGTCAAAAATCTTAACTCATAAAAATCTTAACTCATAAAATATCGAAGAAATGCATAAAAGTAAACTCATAGTTATGGCTCAATATCCTCCAAAAGCACCATGAAACTCCGAAATAGCCCTCGAGCTCATCAATAAAAAGGATCGTCCAGAATCATACCTCGAGCTCATCAACAGCGAAATATTAAACCAGAATATGTATCAACAGGACGCCCGGATTTCACATTTCAAGCTCATAAAATAAAATAAAATATAGCCTAAAGTCAATAAAAGAGGCCGCCCGAAATCATACCTCAAGGTCATCAACCATGAAATGCCATAAATAAGATATCACCATATTCCCTTAATTTTCTCATATTTATCCATCAACCAAAGTCTTAATATCATCGTTTATTCCTTCTCTTAAAACAATTTTTAACACCGGTGAGGTAAATAAGATAAGTAGCATGTCAAAAATCATATATCACTCAAGCCAGGTAAAATTCCATCAACGGCACCATATTACAAACCTAAAACTCCGGTGTACCTAAAGCACGCCATCATGCCCAATATTTTAATATCATAAGCAAATAAGGCATAAACATAAACCAAAATCATAAAAAGAAGGCATCCTAAGTTCAAATCACCTAGGAGCAAGTTCTAAAGATTCTAAATGATATAAACAATTCTAGCTAGCACCTAGACTAAGGCTCCAACGGCTAAAATCCCAACTAGATACTAACGATGATCATCCACTCCAAAAAGCTCAATAGGATATCAACACCTAAATTACCAACCTAATCACACATTACCACCAGAAATATATCCATTCTAACCAAGCCAAGTCTAGTAAGAGGAAGCCATAACCCACCACAAAGCCAAAACCGCTCACGAATCGCTAAACCTGAGTTTTTCCCTTACGGACCACCTTCGAACGATGCCACTATATCAATTTATCAAAGAACACATCAAAATAAAGTCAACGATACCCATATTACTATAGTTTAAAGCAAAACCAAAATTGAGTCAAAATTTGACATTAGGACCCGCGCACAAAATAAAAAAATCAACTACGTCACAAGGTCCCAAATAAATCAAGGAACCAGTTCCTAAACAGTGGGCTCATTAAGGGCATTGGAATGTAACACCCCCCAAAATTTCTCACTAAGATTTGGACCCTTTTTCGTATAAGTATAGGATCAAACTCGACTATTAAAGAGTGTTAGAGGTGATATGGGGTCACAAAGGATCCCTAAGACCAAGCTAAGTCCAAAGAATTCGTCTTGGCTAAGTTTTAGAATGAGTTCGTATAAGGGGTCGACTACTAATGACCATATCTTTTGAAATATAATGATCTGGGTAGCCCATAACCTATTAAATTAAAGGACTTTGAGTCTTCTTTCCAACGCCGCTAAAATTGTTATTTTTGGAGTTCGGAGTCAAAAGTTATGACAATCCTTAAACGAACTAGTACTGCAGGAATTTCAAGCCTGGGTTGTAACTGCAGGAAACCTGAGCTTGGCACCGCAGTAGTGCGATGCGCCACAATAGCGCCAGGAACCAGCCTCAGTAGTTTAGTCCCTGGCGCGGCACACAACTATTGGATATGCAGGGTTTTTAAGCCTATTTTCCAAAACCCAGAAAATTTAGGCTTGGCGCTGTAAGGGTGCGACGCGCCACTATAGCGCCATAAAATAGCCTCAGTAGTTTCATCCTTGGCGCGATGCGTCACTATCAGATGTGCAGGTTTTAAGCCTTCGACTTGGCGCTGCAGTGGTGCGGCGCGCCACTATAGCGCCAGGAGTGTTTTAGCCATTTTTTCAAATTTTTTGGAGAAAGGGAAAATTAGGCATTTCCCTAAATTATATATACATTAGCCTTGGGACATTTTGGACCATTATTTTCAGTCCATTCCTCTCTCTAAAAAGCCCTAGAAATCCCCTCTTTTTTCTTTCAAATCCATTTCCAACAAGGATTGCCTTCAAGAACTTCAAGAATTTAAGCCTTTCATTGAAGACCTAACATCAAGGTTTCTTTAAAGTCTTCACCAAGGTATGTAAGGCTACTCAAAGCATGGGTTGAGTCCACCCATGTGCCCTACATCTTCTTTGAGCTTGATTGTTCATAAGAATGGAGTTTATTGGTAGATTTATGTCCAACTAGGTCTTTTTCATCTATTATCCTAATTTTTATTATGTTGATGTTGTAGAGTCAAGAAAGTGATGCGATACATGTTGGTATGAGTTGATTGAGATGAGAGGTTGAACATATTTCGTTGATCTTTCTTAACTATGTTGACTATGCTAAATATGTTAATTTTCTTAAATATGTTTCTCATCTTAAATTGTTGATTTAGAATCTTGGAGTTGTGATGAGTCCCAAAGGATGTGTTAAAAGAATAGAGGAGCGATTGGATAGGTTTGTATGTTGTTACAAATGCATATTTAACTACTCATGAAAGATATGATTGGGATTGATCGGATAGTATGATTGGGAGATGTTTGATTGTGATAGAATTAATGATTTGACAAGGTTCCAAATGAGACTTGTCGATATGATTTGATTGAGTTGATTGGATGGAGTTTTATGAGCATTGAGTCTTGGGAGGAGTATCGAGCACCAAATTAGGTGAGAGTAAGTAATAACTCGAATTCAATAACAACGTCGCCAAACGTAGAAGGGGATTGAACCGTTAAAGTCGAATGTTTCCCCAAAATTATTATCCTGACTTGATAGGACTTGGTTGGATTGGATCCATGATTGGTTGATTCGTTCATACCCTATCAAAGTATGAACGGACGCGGCAACAACGTCGGTTTGTTGTATTGTTACTTGCTCATAAGTGATGGTTGTTGGATAAGAGAAACTCATATATAGGTCTTGATAGTATTCAGAGTTGGATTGGGTTGAATGGTATGTGATTGGTCCCGTCTAAACCATATTCTTGTTTAGGCTTAGGACACTTGATTGAGTTGCTCTTCTTTCTGAGTTGAGATTCCGAGTTGGTTTGATTCTCTCTGATGTTGTTTCATTCGGCCATTTTACATACTCGTATATTCCATGTACTAACGCCATTTGGCCAGCATTATTTCATGATACAGAGACAGGTACTCGAGATCATCAACCGGCGCACCGTTGAAGATCCACTTACTTCCAGCTAGTTGGTGAGTCCTTTCAGTTTTCGAAGGATACCGAGACTTATCTTGCAGCTTTGATTTGTTTCCCTTATTTTGACTTTTGGTAGCCATGGACTTGTTATTGGCACATCTTAGATTGTTGATAGAGGCTTCATAGACTAGAGTGTGGAAATGTTGATTTATTCATTTTGACTAGTTTTATTCTAGCTGATTATTGATTTGATAGTTGTTTGGTCTTTGGCCCTAAATTATAGATAGTAGTCCTATAATAGAGTCTTCTGCCGATAGAATATGATTAAATGAAAGTGTGACTGGACCAAGTGGTTCGTTTGAAGGCCAGAAATGGCTTTTGAGTGCCGGCCACGTCTAGGGTACCCTTCCGAGTCCTAGGGAGTCTATGAAGCCGTATCTAGTAGATTCTTGCTTATGGGTGTGTTGTGCACTACATTTATAATCAGGAGGTTATAAGACATTAAGAATTGTTTCACTTCTTTCATACTCTAAATTCGTGCGGTAGAGTTAAACTCTATAAGACTTCCTTTCTAATTCGTGCATTTATACGTTACAGATAATTCCTCCTAAACATACTGCTAGCCAGAGGAATGACGATAACACAGAGATTCCACAGTCAGAAATGCGCCCAGCGAGGACTAGGGGCCGACCTGCAAGGTATGCTGAGGCACCTCAAGTGACTACTACTCCGTCTGCACCAACTTCGTAGGCAGATTTTCGAGGAGAAATTGCCATGCTCACTCAATTAGTGGCTGCCCACAATGGTAACCAGAGTTCGCCCACTCTTAGCTCTAGTTCCCAAGAGTCGTCTGCTGCCACAAGAATTAGAGATTTTCTGAGAATGAATCCGCCAGCATTCATGGGTTCTAAGGTTGATGAAGACCCCAGAATTTTATTAATGAGATGTGAAAGATCTTGAAAGCTATGCATGCTACAGAGATCGAGGGGGTTGAGTTGGTGTCTTATCATCTCAAGGATGTGGCAAACATCTGGTATAATCAGTGGGAACAAACTAGAGGTGAAGATGCTGAGCTTGCTATTTGGGATGAATTTGAGGGAGCCTTTCCTGACCACTTCTTTTCTAGAGAGTTGAGGGAAGCGAAGGTGAAAGAGTTTGTGAATTTGAAACAAGAGGAGTATAGTCTAAAGTTCATCCAGCTGTCTAGATATGCTCCAGAGATGATCCCAGACATGAGGTCAAAGATGAGGAAATTCATCTCCGGATTGGGAAGTCATATGAAGAAGAAGTGCAAAGCGGCATTGTTAATCTCTGACATGGATATTTCAATATTAATGGTGTATGCTCAACAGGTGGAGGATGAGAAGAGGAAAGACAAGGAGAAGCATCTGAGTAAGAAGGAAAAATCAGCGGGACATGAGAATGAACAAAGGAAGAACAAGGGAAACAGGTCCTTCTTCCAGAAGAGGTCTTCCAATTGTGCCTCGTCTACCGCAAGTGCACCTATATTGCATAACAGGTATGATCGGCAGGAACAAAGTCACCAGAATGTCAGATCTTAGGGTTCTCAATCCTAGGCTAGCGTGGGTCAAGGTTCAAAAGGAAATCCACCATGCGGCAAGTGCGGTAAGCTCCACTTGGGAGAGTGCAGAGCTGGAAGGGTTGGTTGTTATAAATGTGGACAAATGGACCATTTTCAGAAGGAGTGTCTAACATGGGGGAACAGAGCCCAGTATTCTACCACCGCACCACTAGCTAGAGGTAGTTAGAGGGGCACTACTTTAAGTACAGGCGAAGGTACAAACCGTCTATATGCCATGGGTAGTCGCCAAGATCAAGATCAGAAGAACACCCCAAACATCGTGACGGGTATGATACGAGTCTCTTCTCTTGACTGTTATGTTTTGATAGATCCGGGTGCCACACTATCTTTTGTGACTCCTTACATAGATAGTAAATTCAATAAAATTCTTGAATGTCTTCTTGAGCCTTTTATTGTAGCTACTCCCATCGGTGATTCTGTCTTAGCTGAGAGAGTCTATAGAGATTGCACCGTGTCAATCCATCATAGGGATACCTTGGCTGACTTAGTTGAGTTGGATATGGTCGATTTCTATGTGATCCTTGGCATGGATTGGCTTTATGTCTGTTATACCTCCATTGATTGTAGGACTTAGATTATCAATTTCAAATTCCCGAATGAGGATGTCATAGAGTGGAAGGCTAGTCTTGTCGTGCCTAAGGGTAAGTTTATTTCCTACCTTAGGGTCTGAAAACTAATCTTGAAAGGGTGTATTTATCACATCTTCTGAGTGAAAGATGATAGTATTGAGTCTCCATCCCTTGAGTCGATCTCGATTGTCAACGAGTTTCCTGAAGTCTTTCCCAAAGATCTGCCCGGAGTCCCTCTTGATAGGGAGATCGACTTTAGGATCGATGTCCTTCCTGGTATCCAGCCTATCTCTATCTCTCCATATAGAATGGCTTCTGCTGAGTTGAAAGAGTTGAAGGAACAGCTGAAGGATTTGTTAGATAAGGGATTCATTAGGCCGAGTGTCTCACCATGGGGTGCTCCCGTCCTATTCGTGCAAAAGAAAGATGGGTGTCTTAGAATGTGTATTCATTACAGGCAACTAAACAAGGTCACCATAAAGAATAAATACCCTCTCCTCAGAATAAATGATTTATTTGATCAACTTCAGGGTGCCACTTCTTTCTCAAAGATAGACCTAAGGTTGGGTTACCATTAGTTGAAGGTGAGGGAGTGTGACATCCCAAGGACAGCTTTTCGGACCCGTTATGGCCATTTCGAGTTCTTGGTTATGTCCTTTGGGTTGACCAATGCCCCTGCAACTTTTATGGATCTCATGAATCGAGATTTAAGCCATATCTTGATATATTTGTGATTGTATTCATTGATGATATTTTGGTTTACTTCAAGAATGAAGAGGAGCATGCCTATCATCTTAGAGTCATCTTGCAAACTTTGAAAGATCAGGTATTGTATGCAAAGTTCTCTAAATGTGAATTTTGGCTTGCATCAGTGGCTTTTCTCGGCCACATTAAATCTGGAGATGGTATTCAGGTTGTTGCTTAGAAGATTGAGGTAGTGAAAAATTGGCCCAGACCCACATCCCCAATATATATAAGAAGATTCTTGGGTTTGGCTGGCTATTATCGAAGGTTTGTAGAGGGATTCCCATCCATATCATCACCATTGACCAAGCTGACCCAAAAGAAGGCTAAGTTCTAATGGTCCGATGCTTGCGAGGAGAGTTTCCAGAAATTGAAGACCAAACTGACCACTGCTCCTGTTCTAACTTTGCCCGAGGGAACAAAGGATTTTATGATCTTTGTGATGCGTCTAGAGTTAGTTTGGGTTGTGTGTTGATGTAGAAGGGAAAGGTGATAGACTATGCTTCAAGACAGCTTAAGATTCATAAGAGAAATTACCCAACTCATGACCTTGAGCTAACAGGTGTGGTAGTTGCTCTTAAAATTTGGTACCACTATTTGTATAGAGTGCATGTTGACGTGTTCACCGATCATAAGAGTTTACAATACGTCTTCAGCCAGAAGGAACTCAATCTGAGGCAAAGGAGATGGCTCAAGCTACTCAAGGACTATGATATGAGCATCTTCTACCATCCAGGTAAAGCTAATATTGTTGCTGATGCTCTTAGCAGGTTGTCTATGGGTAGTACTGCCCATATGGAGGAGGGAAGGAAAGATTTGGCTAAAGAGGTGCATAGATTAGCTCAATTGGGAGTTCATCTTGAAGAGAATAACAACGGTGGAGTTAATGTTCGGGATGGATCTGCATCCTCACTCGTGGTAGAGGTAAAAGAGAAGCAAGACCAAGATCCCATCCTTCTCTAATTGAAGGAAGTTATCCACAAACAAAAGGTGATGGTTTTTACCAAAGAGGGAGATGGTGTGTTGAGGTACCAAAATAGATTGTGTGTCCTAGATGTTGATGATGTACGAGAAAGGATTATGGTCGAAGTACATAGTTCTAGATACTCTATTCATTCTGGCTCTAGAAAGATGTATCATGACTTGAGAAAAGTTTATTGGTGAAGTGGAATGAAGAGAGTAATCGCGGAATTTGTTTCCAAGTGCCCGAATTGCCAACAGGTTAAAGTTGAGCAACAAAGGCCATGGGGGTTAGCTCAAAACATAGAAATTCTGGAATGGAAGTGGGAGATGATCAATATGGACTTTATTACGGGTTTGCCGAGGTCCCGAAAGCAACATGATTCGATTTGGGTGATTATGGATCAAATGACGAAATTAGCTCAATTCTTGGCAGTTAGGACTACTGACACCGCAGAAGATTATGCAAAATTATACGTTCAGGAGATCGTCAGATTGCATGGGGTTCCCTTGTCTATCATCTCAGACAAAGGAGCTCAATTCACTTCCTAATTTTGGAAATCCTTTCAGAAGGGACTCGGTTCAAAGGTGAATCTTAATACGGCCTTTCATCCCCAGACAGATGGCCAAGCGGAGCGCACCATCCAGACATTGGAGGATATGTTGAGGGCATGCGTACTTGACTTCAAAGGAGATTGGGATGATTACTTACCTCTCATAGAGTTTTCATACAATAACAGTTATCATGCGAGTATTCAAATGGCTCCCTATGAAGCTTTATATGTGAGGAGGTGTATATCACCAATTAGGTGGTTTGAGGTCGGTAAAGTCGAGTTGATTGAGCCTGATTTTGTTCACCAAGCTATGGAGAAGGTGAGAGTTATTCAAGATAGGCTAAAGACAGCCCAAAGCCATCAAAAATCTTACACCGACGTGAGGAGGAGAGACTTAGAGTTTGAGGTGGATGATTAGGTATACTTGAAAGTGTCACCCATGAAGGGCATCATGAGGTTTGGAAGGAAGGGAAATCTTAGTCCTCGATACATTGGTCCTTACCGGGTTGTGAGGAGGATAGGGAGTGTCGCTTATGAATTGGAGTTACCCGTGGAGCTAGCCGCCATACATCCGATATTTCACGTTTCGATGTTGAAGAAGTGCTTAGGCGATCCCTTGATGGTAGTCCCCGTTGAAAGTATTGGAGTTAAGGATAGTTTGTCCTATGAAGAGGTTTCGATCCAAATTCTTGATCGCCAAATTCGCAAATTGAGAAACAAGGAGATCGCCTCAATCAAAGTCTTATGGAGAAATCAATTCATTGAGGAAGCCAAATAGGAAGCGAAAGAACATATGAAAGCTAAATATCCGCATCTATTCATGCCCATCGATGAGAATGTTGAAGGTAATGCCCATTTTCTTGATTTGAATTTGTATGCGCATTTTGAATTTAGATAGTAATTTATTTGAGAATATGATTGGTTGAATGACTGAACTCTGATTATGATTTGTACCTCGAGTCCATCCTTGGTTTACTCGTCATTCGAGGACGAATGATCCCAAGAGGGAGATAATGTAACACCCTTCAAAATTTCTCACTAAGATTTGGACCCTTGTTCGCGTAGGTGTAGGATCGAACTCAACTATTGAATAGTGTTAGAGGTGATGTGGGGTCACAAAAGATCCCTAAGACCAAGCTAAGTCCAAAAAATTTGTCTTGGCTAAGTTTTTGAATGAGTTCGTATAAGGGGTCGACTACTAACGACCATATCTTTTAAAATATGACAATCTGGGTGGCCTATGACCTATTAAATTAAAGGTCTTCAAGTCTTCTTTTCAATGCTGCCAAGATTGTAATTTTTGGAGTTCGGAGTCAAAAGTTATGATAATCCTAAAACGAACTAGTACTACAGGAATTTCTGGCCACTATAGCGCCAGGAACCAGCCTCAGTAGTTTGGTCCCTGGCGCGGCGCACAACTATTGGATATGCAGGGTTTTTAAGCCTATTTTCCAAAACCCAAAAAATTTAGTCTTGGCGCTGTAAGGGTGCGACGCGCCACTATAGCGCCATAAAATAGCCTCAGTAGTTTGGTCCTTGGCGCGATGCACCACTATCAGATGTGCAGGTTTTAAGCCTATATTCGACTTAGTGCTGCAGTGGCGCGGTGCGCCACTATAGCGCCAGGAGTGTTTTAGCCCATTTTTCCAGATTTTTGGAGAAAGGGAAAATTGGGCATTTCCCCAAATTATATATACATTAGCCTTGGGACGTCTTGGACCATTATTTTCAGTCCATTCCTCTCTCTAAAAAGTCCTAGAAATCCCCTCTCTTCTCCTTCAAATCCATTTCCAACAAGGATTACCTTCAAGAACTTCAAGAATTCAAACCTTCCATTGAAGACCTAACATCAAGGTTTCTTCAAAGTATTCACCAAGGTATATAAGGCTACTCAAAGCATGGGTTGAGTCCATCCATGTGCCCTATATTTTCTTTGAGCTTGATTGTTCTTAAGAATGGAGTTTATTGGTAGATTTATGTCTAACTAGGTCTTTTTCATCTATTATCCTAATTTTTATTATGTTGATGTTGTAGAGTCAAGAAAGTGATGTGATACATGTTGGTATGAGTTGATTGAGATGAGAGGTTGAACATATTTCGTTGATCTTTCTTAACTATGTTGACTATGCTAAATATGTTAATTTTCTTAAATATGTTGCTCACCTTAAATTGTTGATTTAGAATCTTGGAGTTGTGATGAGTCCCAAAGGATGTGTTAAAAGAATAGAGGAGTGATTGGATAGGTTTGTATGTTGTTATAAATGCATATTTATCTACTCATGAAAGATATGATTGGGATTGATCGGAGAGTATGATTGGGAGAGGTTTGATTGTGATAGAATTGATGATTTGACAAGGTTCCAAATGAGACTTGTCGATATGATTTGATTGAGTTGATTAGATGGAGTTTTATGAGCATTGAGTCTTGGAAGGAGTATCGAGCACTAAATTGGGTGAGAGTAAGTAATAATTTGAATCCAATAACTACGTCACCAAACATAGGAGGGAATTGAACCGTTAAAGTCGAATGTTTCCCCAAAATTATTGTCCTGACTTGATAGGACTTGGTTGGATTGGATCCATGATTGGTTGATTTATTCATACCCTATCAAAGTATGAACAGACGCGGCAACAATTTCGGTTTGTTGTACTGTCACTTACTCATAAGTAATAGTTGTCGGATAAGAGAAACTCCCATATAGGTCTTGATGGTATTCTGAATTGGATTGGGTTGAATGGTATGTGATTGGTCCCGTCTAAACCATATTCATGTTTAGTCTTAGGACACTTGATTGAGTTGTTCTTCTTTCTGAGTTAAGATTCTGAGTTGGTTTGATTCTCTCTGATGTTATTTCATTCGGGCATTTTACATACTCGTACATTCCATGTACTGACGCCATTTGGCCTGCATCATTTCATGATACAGAGATAGGTACTCTAGATCATCAACTGGTGCACCGTTGAAGATCCACTTACTTCCAGCTAGTTGGTGAGTCCTCCCAGTTTTCAGAGGATACCGAGACTTATCTTACAGCTTTGATTTGTTTCTCTTATTTTGACTTTTGGTAGCCATGGACTTGTCATTAGCACCTCCTATATTGTTGATAGAGGCTTCATAGACTAGAGTGTGGAAATGTTGATTTGTTCATTTTGACTAGTTTTATTCTAGCTGATTATTGATTTGATAGTTGTTTGGCCTTTGGCCCTAAATTATGGATAGTAGTCCTATAATAGAGTCTTCCGATGATAGAATGCGATTGAATGAAAGTGTGACTGGACCATGTGGCTCGCTTGAAGGCCAGAAATGACTTTTGAGTGTCGGCCACGTCTAGGGTACCCTCCCTGGGCGTGACATGGAAGAACTCAAATAACCCCACCGATTTCAAGCTTTTGAATAGCCATAAATATAATGAAAAAACAAAATAAAGCAAAACTTATGAGGTTTTTAGGACGAGGAAGGGTCTCAGAACGTCCCCGCAAGAATTTCCAACACACCGGAACAAAAATAATAAAAAATAGTCAAGAATTGCTCTCCAAATCACACTTTTTCTAAGTCCCAAAATGGGACTTAGATTGCTAAAAACAGGCATTTAATTCATTGAAGCCAACGAATTTGTTCATCATGATTGCGAGGCCTAACAAAATTACCCTTCACGATCGCGATACTCATACCCATAAATTCGATGACCAAAGACCCTGTCGTTCGCGATCACAGCCCCTGGCTCACAAACGCGAAGAGCATAGTGGCCTGCACCAGCAGTTCAGCTGGTGCTGAACTTTGAGGAATGAGATTTGTCTCCCATGGGGGTCTGGTATTCATTCGGAACCCTGAGAACATAAAAAGACTATGCTACCCAACTGAAAATGGTATTTCAAATGCAATGGAATCGACAGATTTTCCAACAAAGGTCGTTTCATTGAAATGTTGATCAAAGTCAACACTTTCCAAAGAAGGCATTCAAAATGCACAAACGGTCTAAAACTCATTTTGAGTAACTCGAGAATTAAACCAAAGGTCATTCTAGGCTAGACTCAGCATTTTGGAACTAACCACGCTAAAAAAAATCATCCGAGCGCATTTACTCAAAATGTTGATCGAAGTCAAACTTGACCAAAACTTTAAAGTTAAAATGATAAATCGCACAAACTCAAAATGAAGACTCCAAAACCCAACCAAACTTCCTCCTAGACCAAAATGGACTTTCTGGAGCTGATGGAACCGTTGGACTTCTCATACGACGGCCGAAATCTTAGGATGTTGACTAAAGTCAACTCTTTCAAGACTTAAGCTTTAAAAATCATCAAACTAACTTAAAACTCAACTGGATACCTTGTGGAGCGTGCCACCAATCCCAACATCATATAAGAGCTATAAAGAAGCTACGAGAAGAGGTAAAATGGTAAAAAAAAATGTAAAAGTACAAAAATAACCTTAGAGGTCATTATAACATCCACTACTAAAAGGACTTTCGCCCTCGAAAGTTAAGAAAGAAAGATTCTTGGTGGCTCAAAAAGATGAGGATATCGGGTCCGCATCTCCTACTCAATTTCTCCAAGTGGCCTCTTCGACTGGACGATGCCTTCACTGGACCATCACCGATGGGATTTACTTAGACTTAACTTCTTAACTGCCTGTCCAAAATAGCTATAGGCTCCTAATCAAAGACTAAGGACTCATGAAACTGAACAGAATCCCACTGATGTACGTGAGACTCATCTAGAATGTACTACCACAGCATAGAAACATGGAATATCAAGTGACCATTGAAAGTGTTGGGGGAAAGGCCAACTCATACATTCCATCCCCTACCTATCTCAAAATCTCAAAAGGGTCGATTAACTTAGGGCTAAGCTTACCCCTCCTCCCGAATCTCATCATGCCTTTCATGGGCGACACTTGTAGGAATACTCGGTCCCCAACCATAAACTCCAAAGGCCAAACCCTTTGATCAACATAACTCTTCTGCCTACTCTAGGCAGTATGGATTCTCTCGTTGATCATACAAACTCTATCCATCGAGTCACGCAACAAATCAGTGCCCCAAGGCCTAACCTCGAAAGCATCAAACAAGCCTACTAGGGAACAACATCTCCTACCATATAATGCCTCAAAGAGAGCCATCTCAATGCTAAAATGGTAGCTGTTAATATATGTGAACTCTGCCAAAGCCAAAGATTGATCCCACTGACCTCCAAAATCAATGACATAGGCATGTAGCATGTCTTCCAAGACATGAATAGTCCTCTCTGACTGACCATCGATTTGGAGGTGGAAAGTTTTGCTAAGCTCGACTCGAGTGCCCAACTCTCTCTATATAGATGAAAGATCCAAACTCCTCTGTCTTAATTTAATTTAATTTATATGACATAGTTCAAATTAAGAGAGTCAAACAGAAAACATTATTTTAATTTATTCATATATCCTTTGAATATTTTAAATTGTTAATTCTTGTGACTTATAGTACTTTTTACATAGATTCTAACTATGTAATTATTTATCAAAAACCTTAAACATTATATGTTTGAATGAAAGATCAAAATTAGGAAGTTTGACTATAACAAATAAAGATGTTACTAATGAACAATAATAATAGCTCTCAAAGACCACCTTTGTATTGATAAACTGAATCAAATACAATTGTTGGAAATAGTAAGGGAATTTAAAATACAAGAAGAAGTAACTAGATGTAGATAGATAAGAGAATAGAGATGAGAAGATTGATTGAATAAGGAGATGAGAAACTAGAGGAATAGAGGTGACAAATCAGAAAGATCTATCATAATTTTACCTACTCCATTATGTTCGGTCCTTGCTCTATTTATACATCTTGTTGCAACAAACTCTCCCCTTTGTCACGTGACTTCCCACTCTTCAAAACGTAATCTCCAAGTCTTTTAGGTAGAATTACTCTTCTAGAACTTTTATGTGGCATATCCATGTGATTATTCTCTATGAAAGCTCCCATGTCATCCTTATAAGCAACTTGTCTCCTCTTATTCACAACAATACTCCCTTCTTGAAAATAGCCTTGTCTACAAGGTTAGGGTTAAGTTGATCTGCCAAAGATGCAATATCTGAAAGCTGCAACGGTGTGACTTGTTGGAATGGTTCACCAACACACCATTTCAAGGTAGAAACATGGACCACAAAATGAATTTTAGTAGCCTCGGGAAGATCCAATTTGTAATCCACGATGCCCACACGTTTCATAATTTTGTAAGGCCCAAAATAGCGTCTCCCCAACTTGTGATCGCGTTGCAAATGCAGAGTAGACTGATTGTAAGGTATAAGCTTCATAAAAACCAAGTTCCCTACCTTAAATGTAATCTCAGTGTGAGATTTATCCGCAAAGGCTTTCATGCGATTCTGAGCTTTTTCCAAATTATGCTTGAGAAATTGCAATACTTTGTCCCGCTGTAGCAAGAAGGACTCTACTAACTCACTGGTTATACTCCCTAATATGTAGCATGTAATAGTAGGAGGCTCGTGACCATACAAAGCCTAAAAAGGAGTTATTCCATCAGATGTTTGCTACAAAGTATTGTACCATAACTCCACCCAAGGCAATATGGAAACCAAGTGGCCGGTACATCAGCAACATAACATCTTAGGTACTGCTCCACACACTTGTTGAGTGCCTCAGATTGGCCATCCATTTAAGCATGATAAGTTGTACTAATAGCCAACGTACACCCCTACGAATGATGAATCTCCTCTCAAAAAGAGTGAAGAAAGAGTGGGTCTCGATCAGTTACAATAGTCTAGGGGGTTCCATGTAACCTGATTACCAAAATCACAAATGCTTCAAGTATCGTATAAGTAGAAAAGATAGATAGTAAGGGTATAAAGTACCCATATTTTGTGAGACGATCCACCACAGTCATAATGGTAGTCCTGCCTTTGGAGCTAAAAAGGAAAGTGATAAAATCCATGGCAATATCCTCAAAGACTTGGTCTGGTATTGGCAAAGGATGAAGTAGACCTGCGTGGTGCAAGTGAGAGTCTTTCATCTATTGGCAAATATGGAAAGTTGCAACAAAATATTGGACATCCTTGCGCATATGCTTCCAAAAAAAATAGATTCCAATCTATGGTAAGTCTGAGAAGCCTCAACATGAACCCTAATAAAAGTGGAATGAAACTCAAACATCAACTTATGGCGCAATGGTGAATCAGTAGGAATTCCTATCTGACCTTTGTAAAATACTAATCCTTCCTTAAACTGGTAATGAATAAAGTTCTCATCCAATCTCTGTTTAGCTTGTTGTATTTCTACTAATTCCAAGTGATTTGCATTTAGTTGTCTCAATTCTTGTTCCAGTTCTAGTGATGCAACAGAGATGGTCATATAAGTGCCTCAAAGTTATGAGAAAGTGCATCCGCAATAGCATTTTGTTTCCCAAGCCTATAGACTATCTGAAAATAAAGCCCCACTAACTTGGTGAGCCATTTTTATTTCTCTAGAGTTTGGATAGCCCAATTCATGAGGCTCTTCAATGATTGTTGATAAGTAATAATAGTGAACCTTCGCCCTAAAAAATATTTCCTTCATTTACTCATAGCTTCAGTGGTTGCAAATATTTCTCAATGGTAAGTGGACATTATTTGCTTTCGAGTACTCAATTGTTGACTAATGTATGCAATTGTATGGCCCTTTTACAAAAGTATAGCATCAATGCATTGCCCCGATTCATCTGTCTTGACCTGAAATTCTTGGCTAAAGTCAGACAGACATAGGATAGGAGTAGAAGCTAGTTTGACCTTAAGAGTGTCAAAGGTGCTCTGCCTCTATCCACTGATAGGAGTCTCATCGCAACAAGTTATTTAGTCACCCGACTATAACTGCATAGTGATGAATAAAACATCGATAATACCCAACGAGTCCAAGGAAACTACACACCTCTTTCATAGTTTTAGAAGGGTGGCATTGTTGTATCACCTCAATTTTATCCAGATTCATTGCCAAGCCTTGCGCTAAAATTATGTGGCCCAAATAATCAACTGTTGTCTGCTCAAACAAACACTTAGAACGCTTAGCCAATAATTGATGTTGTCTTAGTAATTGTAAGACAATCTCCAGATGCTCCAAATGAGTGTTCTAAGAAGGTCTATAGACCAAGATATCATCAAAAAATACGAGAATAAGCGACACAGGTGCGGCCTAAAAATCTCCTTCATAGTTGCCTGGAAGATTGAAGGAGCATTATTTAATCCGAACGGCATTACTAAGCACATCTTCAGGTGTCACACGAATCTGGTGGTAACTAGAGAGTAGATCAAGCTTAGAAAAATAATGAGCCCCATGCAATTCATCAAATAATTCATTAATAGTTGGGATTGGGAACCTATCTTTCACTTTGATTGAGTTGAGTGCTCGATAGTCAATACAAAAATGCCAAGTGCCATCTTTCTTTTGAACCAATAACACGGGCGATGAAAATGGGCTGGTGCTAGCCCGTATCACCCCTTATTTAAGCATTTCTGAAACCATTTGTTCCATGACCTATTTCTGAAAATAAGAAAACCTATAAGGCTTAACATTCACTGATTGTACCCCAAAATTATGATGTATAGCGTGGTCCTGGAAATGGGAAGGTGGAAATATTGTTGGCTTTTGGGATACATTAGCATATAGGTCTAATAAACTAGCTAGTTCCACAGTAGGCTTCTCTATAACGAAATTATCTCCAATAACTATCTTTAGGAAAAAGCATGATGCAATGGCTTCCGTAGCTGTCATTCGTCTTAAACTATGCAGCTGTACGGGTTGTACATCAGTTGAAGATACACCCTGCCATACAACTTGGTTTCCTCCTAAATAGAATTCTAGCGTCCCCATCGCATAGTTAGTGAGCACTGGACCTAGTTTTGCCAACCAAAACACTCCAAAAACTAGGTTAGGACCATGTAGTGATAAGATATACAGGTCTTCAATGAGCGTGGTTCCCTGAATCAACACAGTGATTCCTCTGGCCACTCTTCCACACCAAAGGCATTGGCCATTCCCCACAACCATAGGGAATCTGGAAATGGTTTCAATAGACAATTGCAGAAAGCGTGCCACTCATTCCAGAATGAAGTTATAGGTACTTCCTCCGTCCACCAAGATCTGAATTGAAGTCCCATTCACTTTCCCTATAAATCAAAGTGTGGAAAGTGAACTTCCATCGGCTAGTGCATTATAGGAAATGACAGAGTGTTCCTGTATCTCTAAGCACTACAAATCCTCTGCCAAAATATCATCTGTGACAAAAGGGTCCAGTAATAGGGGGTCTATAGCTGACCCATCCGTAAGGAGTAGAAGATGACGTGGGGTTTTACATTTATGGCCTACAGTATACTTCTCCTCATATTAATAACAAAGACTATGCTCTCAACGCTTTGGATCTCAGCATGTGTTAAATGCTTGAGTGGTGGTCTATTGTGTGTTGGTATCGACAGTGAAGAAGGAACAATAGAATTAGAAGACGATAGATTATGAAAGGTTTTTGTGCTAGGGCTAGGAAGTAAGGGAGAAACCCTATTAGCAAAGGCGGGCCGGATATGCCCCTTTTTCTCTTGGATCCTCTTCTCATGTATATGGGTCAGAGTAAGTGCCTCCTCAAAACTTTTAGGTCCATGAGCAAGTACTGAACCCTTAATATCCTCTCTTAGCCCAGAGATAAACAGATGGACCATCAGCCTCTCTGACATATCAGTGGTCTAGTTTGTCATGGCCTCAAATCGTCCCTAGAACTCCAACACAGTGGTTGTCTGTTGGAGCTTCGCCAATCTCCCATCGACTGACTCAAGCCCCCTTGGTTGAAAATGGATCTTCACTTTTTCAATAAAATGGTCCCATTCGACTAATTGTTTGTTGTGAAACAACCATCGGTACCAATCCAAGGCTTCTCCATCGAGGTAAAAAGATGCTAAAGTCAATTTGTGTGCCGTCGTGATGCCGTAGAAATCAAAGTAACACTCAACCTGAAATAGCCATGCTTCTGGGTTCTCACCACCAAAATGACCCAACTCAACCGAAGCTAGTTTATGACGAAGGAGTGGTGCCGCTGGAGCATCCATGAACAGATATCGTTGAATAGCACCCATCAGAACTATTTTTCCCACCATCTATAGGAAGAAGCATCACATATCAGCGAGATCCTTGGCGACTGAATCCTTTACTTTTTTCATTGATTCTACAATTAGAGTCTTGAGTTGTTGGTCCTCCATTAAAGACCTCTGCATGAAAGCACCAATTTAACAAATAAAGATGTTACTAATGAACAATAACAATAGCTGTCAAAGACCACCTTTGTATTGATAAACTGAACCAAATACAACTTCTGGAAATAGTAAGGCAATTTGAAATACAAGAAGAAGTAACTAGAGATAGATAGATAAGAGAATAGAGATGACAAGACAGATTGAAGAAGGAGATGAGAAACTAGAGGAATAGAGGTGAGAAATCAGAAAGATCCATCGTGATTTTGCCTACTCCATTATGCCCAGTCCTTGCTCTGTTTATACATCTTGTTGCAACAAACTCTCCCCTTTGTCACGTGACTTCCCACTCTTCCAAACGTAATCGCCAAGTCTTTTAGGTGGAATTACTCTTCTAGAACTCTTACGTGGCATATCCATGTGATTATTCTCTGTGGCAGCCCCCATGTCATCCTTTGTCAGCAACTTGGCTCCTCTTGTTCACAATATTGACTCTTGAAATTCAAACTATGTCATATAAATTGGGACGATAAAAGTATTATAGTGTTTGGCCGTCAAGGGTCAAGGCTATTGACTATTTTATTCTAGCATAGTACATTTCTGACTCTAATAAATTGGGAATTGAAATTGGAATCGGAATATGAAAGGTTAATTTCTAATTCTTGAGTTTTACCGTTGATGTAAATGCCTTTTGGTCCCCTATAGCTTTTGTTTAAAAGACAATTGGGAGTGTATTTTTAAGTTTTCCACCTTGTCCCCATGTGTTGCTTTCTTTTTTTAAACACTGCTAGTACTAGTAGTACCAATTAAGGGAATTTATAAAGGATAAAGGGCTCTTCCTTCCAAAATTGTACATAATGGCCATCATAAACTGAAAAGGACTTGTTAGCAGAAACGTTACGTTTAGCATATTCAAAGAGAATTTTTTTAATGTAGTCGCTAGTCACAAGTGAGAAATATTTGTTACATTGCCACGATATAAATTTAAAAAACTTTAGAAAGCTTGTAAAAGATTTAAATTATATCAACCTTTCACACGAAGTAGGAGTATTCCCAGATTTAGAGTTACTTTTATAAATAATTTTGAATTATTGTTTCAAATATTATTTCCTCAAAAAACAAATCTTACATTAAGTAATATTAAACCCAAGGTATTTAAATGTATTAATACTCCTTCAATTTTATTTATATTTTAGTTAACATTTTAAAATTATTCTAATGAGTAAAAATACACAAAAATTATTCAAATCAACTTATATGCTTCCTCGAACACCTTTGCACACAACCTTATTTGAAACATGAAAAATTTAGTACCATCAACTTTATTTTGTAATGACTAAATTCATCGGTGGCCCCTTAAAGTTGGCATCAATTTTTACTTAGATATCCCAACTAAGCTTTGTTCATTTTAAACACCTCATGTTATGTCATTTTGACACTTTTTTAATAATCAACTAAAATTACAAAGTGTGTGTATTACACTCGCTGATGACGTGGCATGATGATTAATTAAAAGATGACATGTGACATTTGGGTATAAAATAATAATTAAAAGATAAATTATAAAAAAGTTAAAAGAAAAACTATTTTTCATTAAAAAAAATAAAGCTATTATCTAAACCCCCACACCACCAACCTGCCCAACCCCTCCTTCCCCAAGAATTCCCCCCATAGCCATTAGAACTCCATTTCAATGAGCATCATCAACTCCACCGTTTTACCTTTTTTATTTTATTTTTTTAATTCATATAAGGTTCATGGATAGAATTCAACAAGAAACTACACAATACATTATATACCAAAATGCTAATAGTTGTTAACCAAAAGAATTGCAATGAAAAAAAAATACAAAATGAATAGGTAAATTTTGAAATTAATGAACTAAAATGATAGCTTTTAATTTTATTTTTGCAAATGAAATGAACGGAGTATTAGATTAACAAATTTGTATAATCGTTGACGAAAAAAATGGAGTGTTAGTCAAAATTTCTTTAAGCTTAGATCTTATTTCTTCTCTTGATGAATTTTTTCTTCTTCTTTCTGTCAATTTTGATTAATATGTTAGATCTATAATTACATTGACATAATAACATATTGTGATAAAATCTTGAAGAGAACAAAATAATAATTATGAAAGATTCGTTAATGGTAAAATATTAAATAGAGAAGATATAGAGAGAGAAATAAAGAAGACGAAAAATGATGAAGAAGAAGGAAATAAAAAATATAATTTTTTATTTAAGGATATGTCACTTCTCTCCCCACATCATTAACACTCAACTTTTGCCTACAAAGCACCATAAATAAACATCGGTTTAGTACACCTTTAAAATTATAAATGATGGAGATAGTAACTTTTGTTGCTCATGATACAGAGTAAATTCTATTAGAACATGATCACCAATAAATTAAAAAGAAAAGAGAGATCAGAAAGATATCATTTTTCTTTTGTTGTTTGGATGGGACAACATCATCAACTTCCCATTTTCCTAGTTATGTTATATTGGTGGGAGACTTTGGCTACCTTGAAACAAAATCTAATTTTGTCGTATTAACCGAATTGGTAATTTTAGAGATAAGGAAAAATTACACCATACATATATTTAAAAGTCAATATTTCAAGTTTTAAATGTAGTTTTAAGTATGTTCAAGTTATAATATTTTATTCTCAGATCTTAACATATCTCTATTTATTTAAAATTAATTTAAATTAAATTATTTATAATTTTTTAAATTTCTCTCCAAATAATCAATGGGAGTGATAATCACAAAGATGACACATTTATTGGAACAATTCAATCATTACAATCAAGGATACTTACAGTTTCTCTTTCTTCAACTTCATTCAAAATATTTTCTTCTACACCATTTCTATACCTTTATTTTCAATACGATTTCAACGGTTTATCAAGATGCATAAAAATAAAAAATATTGTCAAACACCAAGAAAGTGTCACGACCCAAATACGGGTGTGGTGGCACTCATCTCTACCCACCGAGACAAGTCAGCCTAATACCCAATAAAAAGTAGATGCGGAAGAAAAAGACATAAATCAAATTTAACTTAACCGAAAACACCTAAAACAACCTCAAAATCCCTCAAGATTGGTTATCACATATACAAGCCATTAATACATTACTGAAGTACAAAAAAAATATAGTCACAATGTCTTTGTCTCTAGAATAGGACTAAAACATAATAAAAGAGTAAGAGATGTCCTCTAGATAGATGTAACAGCTACCTCAACACTCGAAATGATAGTCTCGGATGTAGTAGAAAATAGTAGGAGATCAAGCAGGTCCGGGCTCACAACCTACACAAGTGTAGAAGCAAGGGGTGAGTACCAAATAACACGGTACTCAATAAGTGGACAACTAAAACTAAGCAAAGCTCAATAGATATAAGTACTCATGTCCTCCCAACCGAACCTCCATAACTACAATCTGTATAAAACCATCCCAACTCTATACTTGTACAATAATAACAGTAATACAGTCCACGAACACTCATCAATAGTCTCATCAATGAATCATATCAAGTCAAGTTCAGCATATACAGAGCAATAAAGGGGTAAACACGAATTCACAAATATCAACAAACTATGATGCAATGCAATGAGATGATACATGTCTGTCCTATCAGTACACATCCGCTGAATTACAGTCTGAAACCCATGGGGGACATTTCTGTCCATGTAACCTGCCACGGAGCGTGTGGCCCATCCCCTCAATATATATATCTTGCCATGGAGCGTATGGCCCGACCCCTTTGTTTTATAATACCTATCATGGAGCATGTGGCCCGACCTCTTTATTTCATAATACCTGCCACGGAGCGTGTGGCCCGACTTCTTTTGTTTCATATCATTTTCAATCTCAACACAATATGTCAAAACTAATGCAATCAATTCGTGTTCATATAATTCACCATAATAACATGACAACAACAATAATTTTTCCTATCTCACATCAACCTAGTCATTTCACATGTACAAAATAAACCCATAATTACAACATATCAATTCCACCCACACATGTCATTAGATCACCATTTTATACCCCTCATCTCCATTTTTAAGGCCAATCATACAGTCAATAACTCAGTCCAATTCTCAGTACTCCCCAGTATACATAACACAGAAATACAAGCATCTACAAGTTTAAACTGAGGTTTAGAAATTTGTTTGCCTTAATTAATCAAGCAATCACTTCGGAACTTGAGCCTTCCCTTTTCGTTGGGCCTCCAAATCAACGTAATCTAGTCAAATAAATATTCATAATAAGATTTCAAAACTAACAACACCCTTATTACCATATGTCTAGCCTAGACCCAAAAATTTAAGCAAATCTTTAAACACGTTCCTAATCTTGATGTCACTTAACATGTCAACTCCCATATTTTTTGAATTTCAAAACTAGGGTTAAATCTCAATTAAATTGAATAATCACTTTAAAACATGATCCTTTCGTAACGCTTCCTAATGATTAAAATCTGTTCAAATACATAAACTTCATAAGAATACGAATCCAATGACACCCATATTGCTATATTTATTTTTGGATCAAAAATTGGGTCAAAAAGTCATTCCGAATCATTGAAGTCAAATCTAAAATTTTCTTTCCGATTATGTTCACTCATGATAAAATAAATTCACATGTAAAATTTCAGCTAAAACGGATCGTTATTCGACCCCCAAATCAAGATTTTATGTGAAGAACCCTAGGGTCATATTTTCTTATTTCAGCGTTATTTTTCCACCAATATACCCTAAAAATATGTCCATAATCACATAAAAATTTAATGGAAAGGATGCGAATAATTACCTTGACGCTTTGGAATGAAAACCCTTATTTTTCTCTTTTCCTTTATTTTTCTTTTCCCCTTTTTTTCTTTCTTCCTCCGTATTTTTTTCCAGTTTTTTTTTGTGTTTGTCTGCGTCGCTGTTCTTTTTTTTTTCTTGTTACATCTGATGGCATTAAAATATCTAATTATATATATATATATATATAATTTTTTTTCTTTTCTTTTATTATTTTTTTTCCTTTTCCAAACTAATTATGTATTAAAATTTACAAATCCTACTAACATATTTTAATAAATATAAAAAAAGTGGTATATGATATTAAATAAATTAATACTTTAGCCCATCAATTAAATTAATTCTCTAAAATTATCCCTTAACTAATTAATCAAAGTTACTGAAAGGTCTAAAATTTTCAACTTAAATTTACGAAAAAGGTCTTCTATGAAAGGAGGAAGATTTGTTCTCAAAATTACCTAATGGGTCATTACAGAAAGAGTCCAAAATTTGTAGAAGATGAACATGACGTATAGATTGAGCCACCAGCCTTCAACATTTTAATCCAAACCCCCACCAAAGAGAATACCACCCTAGCGAAGAAGAATCCAACTCCTTTGAAGAGGAATCAGAATACATCCACGAAGAAGAAAACCCAAGTCAAGAACAAAGAAACCACAGAGAAGGGGAAGATGTTGGATTCTCATTCATCCGATATTTCAGATTCAAATTTTGATTTTGATTTCGTAAGTGAGAATAAATCACAAAAGACAAAGAGTTTGAAGAAGTGTGAGCCTTCAAAACCATCGGAGAAAAAAAGACCTAATAGTTCAACATTGAAGAATTAAAAAATACTCAAATCAAAAAAGGTCAAACATGTTGTGAAGGTATTTATTTAACAATTATTTTTGAACATATTCTTTTTTTTATACATACCCCTGCTATGAAAGTTATATGAAATTACTAGAAAATTCGTATTGTTTATGTCTTGGCATTTTTTGAAAAAATGGGATGATTTTGATTTACCTTATGTATATATTTTAGATTGTTTATTTGTTATTATAGACTACATTTTTTATTGTGTGTCTTACAGTTGCCCTAAGTTTGTATAAATCTGACATTTTGATAAAGCTGTATTTATGTATTTTTAAATTTGTATTAAATTAATATGTAGTTGAGATAACATGTTTTATATACAAACTCTTACAAAGTATGTAGTATTTGTTTTGTATGAAATTTGTATATAAAAGGCATGTAATTGATATGATTACAGATTATGTATCATAGACCTATTTTTTGCTTGTTTTATAATTATTCAAAATTGGGTTAAATTGGATAAGTTTGATATATATTTTTTACATTTGACATAAAATTGGTATGAATTTTTATAGTGTGATATAATTGGCATGGAATGTGCACTATGTGAACATCAAATGGCATGAAAGTGACATGAATTTTGGCATATACTTTGGCTTGAATGTGTACTCTGTCAACCTAAATGGTAGGGAAGGGACTTGACATAAAAATGACATGTAATTTGTATAGAGTCTGCATGAAAGTGGCACGTAATTTGTATAGATTTGACATAGTGGTATGCAATGGGTGTATAATGTATATATAAACGACATGTACTTAGTATGAAAGTCAAGTGATTTAGCTATAGTGTTCATATATTTGGCATGGAGTTTGGTATTAACTTTCAATTGTGTTGAATTAACTTCCAATGAAATTGGTATGAATTTGTCTTTCATTACTGCCTCTAAACTTGTATAATTTTGATAATTTTTTATAGTTTTCATAAAGTTGGTATGCAATTTTTATTATGTATATTTTTTTGGACTGTAAATAGTATGAAATGGCATAATATGTTAAGATATAAATTTTTAGGAAAGAGAGATACACGCACATTGATAGAGAAAAGTATGTTGATTTTTAAATGGGGGAAATTATATATTACATACATCACATGTCGTGGGAGGGACACAACAAGAAGACATGTTCAAATTATCCTCCTGAAAATTTGTCATAATTTATTTTTATTTAATTTAGTTGTTTAATTGTGAAAAACACATATTTTAATTTTTTTGGTCATTTAACTCAATGAATTCTGATTTCAGAATATTTATTATGTGTAATACTTAATCCTTTGTATATGCATTATTTTTCAAATGTAGACTCAAAAACTAAAACTGATTAATGTTGGTAATCATTTGGTATCCACATGGTATCAACTTAAAAAATTAAGTCCACTAATGTATGCAATTGGTTTCCAATTGGTATCCTGGTGATATCCAACTTAAAATATTAAGTCTAACAAATGTATGCAATTGATATCTAATTGGTATCCAACTGAAAATACAACATATAATTAAGATTTCAACTGAGTAAACCAAGTTAAAACTAGTTAATGTTGTATCCAATTGATATACATCTGAAAAGCTTAAGTGTAACAATGTATGCTATTAGTATCTAAATAGAATTTCAAAATATTTAACTCTAACTACTTTGTGTATGTAGTGTTTTTCAAAACTAAAATTTCTATCTAAATACCAATTTTAATTAAGATTTCATATTATTATCTCCTTATTGAATCAAGATTGAATGAATGTTACCATATTTCATACTGAAAAACAAAAGAAGAAAAATTTATGTTAATTTACAAAATTAATATAAAAAATAAATTAATTTAAAATCATGGATGAAAGCATAAAATTTGTATTGAAGACAAATAGGGAAGAAAAAATAAAAGAAGAGTGCATGAAAAAAATTAAAGAAAAAATAACTAATGTGGGTTTATTAATGAAGAAAATTGTGTGAGAATATTAACGAGTGATTTAAAAAAATAAAAAAGATTTAAGAAATAAGAATACTAATTTTAAAAAAATGATTTTCAATTATTATTATTTTTTAAAATGATATCAATTTTCAAAACAATTAAAATAAATCGTAAAAATAAGGAGGAAAGAGAAACTAAAACATGATATTGATACTATTAATTAGAATGTTAATTAGAAGATTGATAACAACTAAAATAGAGTCCAACTAAATGGAGAAAATCAAGGATTGATATACCTAACCATTTATAAGACACTATTTAAGAAAAAATATATTGTTATTTAATTACTTAATAAAATATAATCAATTAATTTATATATTAAAACTAGAGACCTGATTGAATGATTAATACATTTATTATATTTTTTTATCTATTTATTAATAAATTAATTATTTTATTATATTTTAAAATTTGTTATAACTTGATAGAGCTCTACTGCTACAACTTGAAACTTATAAAATCCTGTTATCTTGATATCTTGATAATGCCATTTCGAAAATTTTCACTTTAGATTATCAGTTTTCTTTAATCAACCACAAAAGTGGTCCAAGTTAGGTCTAAAGGAAATGGAAATGGTGAGAATCTAAAAGAATGCCGGGAGCCGAGATATAAAATTTATGAATACAAAATCCAATTTAAGGTCATGTCCTCGATAGACTGAAATTATCATGTCATGTCTAATCACCTCTAGTCCCCAATACTTCTTCGGTCTACTTCGATTTCTTCTATAACAATCCATAGTCAACCTCTCACACTTTCGCACTGGTACATCTCCTTTTCAAATGTCTGAACCATCTTCATCTTGCTTATCGTGTCTTGTCCTCCATCGAGTTTACTCCCACCTTGTCTCGCATATCTTTATTTTTAATTCTATGTCTTTTAGTACTTAAGCCCACACATCTATCTCAGCATCTTTAAATGAATCTTAAATTAAGATCAATATTTGAACCAAAATTATTTTATTCAATCGAATTCATACTTTAATGCTGTTTAGGTCCGATCCGCCCCTGAAAATGCACCCTAGAAACAAGAGAGAAAAAGAAAAAAGAGAATTTCTAATTTTGAATTGAATAAACAAAGTGCGAGAGGAACTCAAGCTCATTGCATTGGACATGTAGTAATTAAAGTTAAAGACTTATTCTAGTAATAATAATAATATATGTACTCTATTTACTCAAAAAGGCTCCAATATGTGTATAACTATTTTAAAATCAAGGATGTCGGGTTTTTATAGTGCATATATTAGGAAGGTCATTCTCTCTTTTGGAAAACACTCAATTCCTCTGCTTTTTCACTTAAGTGCGTTAAAATGGAAAGTTCATAATTAATTGGAGATAAACAAATGAATGTGCCTACTATCACTTTCGTAAATAGTGGACGATGGAAAAGAAAATAACCCCAAATATACATTATAAATTTAAATATTTTAGTTCAGAGGACCTTTTCTTTCTATCTTTTTTTTTTTTTAATAATCAGTGAATTTGGCATATCTCAACTATTTAATTAGATATTCATTTAGCAACAACATTTGATAATGGTGTGTAAGTAATCCTACCCACAACCTAATTTAGGATTCTTAGATCTCTAGATAAATAACTTAATATGTAATTAATTATATCATTTAACTTTTTTATAAAATGGACATCAACAAGTAATACTATATTAATTTTAAAAATATGTTTATATATAAAATATCTAATTTTATAAAGAAATCATATACTAAAGCCACAGTAGCCCATGTGGCTACTCCTTTACAAGGAACAGTTTTGCGTTTCTACTTTCTAGTTTTCAATAAGTGGGCATAATTATATAACAAAATCTAGGAGGAGAAGTGGGGACCCAAAAAAGATGTCGGCCCTGAATGAATATGAGCGTTCATGTCCACGCGTTTCATATCGTCCACCAATATGTTGTGTTCTTCCTAGACTCGTCAAATGATTCCCTATTTGATAATGTCATTTTTGAAGAGAGGCATAAATTTATCACCTATTAATCTAGAAAAAAATTGAAAAAATTTATAACCACATAAACACAGTTATAATTTATTTTAAGGAAATAATTATACTTCAATACAACTCATAAAATTATTTGGGAAAACTATATAAAATACACTCAATTATAAAATTATTTATTTAAATTGAACCTAATCCCTTTAATGGACCCATGACCCAAATTATTTATCCATCTTACCCCATTTTCTGCTTTCTTATTTAGTGCATGACTTTAGCATCACTGCTATAAATTAATTATTTGTGATACTCCATCGCTATATTAATACTATATCGGTATCATATAGGATTGAACTTAATTCTCTATGATACTTCATCGGTATATTGATATCATATCTGTATCATATAGGATTGAGCTCTTTTTTTAAGAAATAAAAATAAAATAATTAAGAGAAAATTATTAAAGTCACAATCTTATTTATTAAACTCTAAATTAGTAGAAAATATATTATTTATGATACTCCGTCGGTATATTGATAACATATCGGTATCATATAGGATTGAGCTTAATCCTCTCTGGTACTCTGTAGGTATATTGATACCCTAGCAATATCATATAGAGTGTGCTGACGTCATCGCACGAATTTTAAAATAAATCTATGTCATTTTTAAAATAAAAAAGGTATGAAAATAATGGGACATTTAAGGGTAAATATTTTTTCTTTTGGGGATACTAGTCTTTTGACACATGCGTGTTGCACATATACATTTATCATGTAGTATTCAATTTTTAATTATGTAAATATCGAAACTATGTGTACTTTGTATTAATTTCAGTGCTCATTTCTTTTCAATCTCTACATTGGCACGATCTGGGATTGGCACTCGCCTAATCTACCAAGGCGAGTCAACCTAAAAGTTTAAACACTTCAAAAATAAATGACAATAAAAGTGAAAATCTAAAGTCTAACACAATATAGATAAGGATAAGCGAAAAAATAAATTTTAAACCACCCAAGACTTTGTGTCACATGTACAAGCCATTATTTCAATAGAAATAGAAAAGGTACAAGTCTATATGTCTCAATCCTCAAGTAGAACAAAGCATAAAGTAAATGGGCGGAAAGAGTCTACCGAAGAACACAAGTTGCTACATCTCATGTGTCTATAAGCTCTGCCCAATCAATATAACGTACTAAGAGCAGGAGATGTCGGGCTCAAATTCTACATAGATGTAGAAGTAAGGGATGAGCACCAATAACACGGTATTCAGCAAAATGGAAACTAAACCCTAAGTAAAGCAATGCGGAACACAAGTACTCCTGACATCCCAATCACAATCCTCCACAAATACACACCTACACTTAGACAACCTAATCTATACAGTCTATATCACAATTATACAAGAATACTAGGCAGTCCACAACTAGAAAGTACACATACGTTCTCACCACCATACTCAGGCATACACAGAAAATCTCAATCATAAATCAATCACAAGATGAAATAGATGCAAATGCAATGTCAAATAATCGTGATGCATGACTGTCCTACGACACACCCGTTGATCACCTCAGATTGGAACTCATGGGGGACTCACATAGATCATGTATTCGCCGGAAGAGACCTCTTCTATAACATCCTCGAAAAAGATCTCAGCCAATATCTGTCGGGAGAGACCTCGACTATAATATCCTCTGAAAAAAACCTTGGTCACTGGAAAAAACTTCAACAAATTACCTCGACCGGTAGAAATCTCAGTCCCAATATCTAATATCTCACTCATATCATTTCTCAGCTATCACATAGAAGTATATACACAAGTAATGAGTGAAACAGCACATATGATGTCATATAGTCCATAATCACACAATAAGACAATGTCTCGTAATTTAAACATTTAGACAATTACCCCTATCCGAATTCCACCATCAATCTAATGACCCAACACACTCTAATTCCCTCACATATGAAAATACAAGGTTCAACATACTTAACATGTAGCCAAAAGTCACAAACAATCCAAATTCATTGATTTTTCTCTTCGACGATACTCCAAATCAGCACAATCTAATAGAATATAGACACAATCACATTTTTGAAGCTATTGACACTAAAATTAATCAATTCAGGTGAAAACGATAAAATGGTCAAAATTTTCATACCAAAAATCGAACGTGGAATCTGATTATGTTTAGATGAAAATGTTCCCTAAGAAATTAAGAATCTAATGGTGAAAACCATTTTAAAAAGAGATAAGTGTCAAAAATACACCTAAACTATCCCTTTTTTTGAGTTTCATACCTAAACTATTGGCAGTGTGGGTTTCATACCTAAACTATCACTTCTTAGTTTGAGAAACACACATCTCTCTTTTATTTCACTTTCATCATGGTGTGTGTGCTACGCTCTCTTTCATTTTAAAAATTTTGTCACATCACACTCCACATAGACAAATATTCCATCTAGACAAAAATCATATAAATTCTTAGAATTAATTAAAATTATATTAAAGTATTAATATCCCACCCTAAAAAATATATTAAATAAAATATAAAACATTTTTATCACCCCACCCCATCACTTTTTCTCACCATACCCCCCCCCCCCAATTTTTTTTGTTTTATTTTTATTTTCTAAATTTCTTTTATAAAAGTTTTTTTAAAAAATTCCTACTTCATCTTCCCCCTCCCCCTTCAAATACTAATTTAGATATTATATATATATATATATATATATATATATATGTTTTAAAAAAAATTCTACCCCGCCACACTTAACCCTTCACTTCCTAAAAATTTTCTCGTTTTGTGTTAGATACATACACATGAGTGAGAAAAATATTTTAAACTTTTTTTAAAAAATAATTTCATTTTTTAAGAAATAATTTCTTTTTTGGGGATAGAAATACTTTATTTTTAACTTTTAACTAATATTAATTGTTTATTTAATTTTTATCAATATACAATATTCTATCCACGTGGCAAAAAAAATTTAAAAAATAGAGAGAGTAGAGAGAGTGTATTACACACACTACTGATGTGTGTTTCTCAAACTGAAAGTAATAGTTTAAGTATGAAACTCACACTAGCAATAGTTTAGGTATGAAACTCAAAAAAAGAATAATTTAGGTGTGTTTTTTAAACTTATCTCTTTTAAAAGCGGAGTTAAAATGAGTTCACATACCCAACTTTGGTAGAATTTTGAATTAGGCAAAAACTCCCAAAATCTTCAATTTGAAATCCAAATTTTGAAGTTAAAATCACGAATTAATCAATGGGAATTAAAGATATAAGTTGAAAATGACTTACCCAATAGTTTTCCATGGACAATGGCTTAGACCCTGACTGTTCATGAGACTTTTGTTCTCTCCGAACGCGGATGACTTACTCCACGAATGCGGAGGTAGCAGGGACAACACTCCATGAACGCGACATTTCCTCCACGAATGCGGAGAAAGAAGCCACCACACTCCGCGAACGTGGTCCCTTCCTCCGTGAATGCAGAGAAGTAAAACATTACTCACCGCATACGCGGAGAAGGATTTCTCAGGTACCAGATAGCAGATTTTCAATAAGTCTCAAAGTCACGGAATAGATCCTCGAGTTCGTTCGGAACTCCGTATACGCAAACCATATATGCAAGCCCACTAAATTTAATGTTCCGAACTCAATAAAATTATCAAAATTCAAATTCGAGGCCTCCTTGACTCAAAATTTGTTAAGTCGCAACTAAATTAGTTTCGGCACTTGAAATACCCAAAATACCCTTGAGGTCTCAAAACATTATGACGAACCCATTTCTAGCATTAGAATCACCTCCGAAACCATTGGAACCATCAGAAATCCAATCCGAGCACCTAAATCCCAAATATTGACCAAAGTCAAACTTGAATCAAACTTTTACTCAATTTCCAACTTCGGACCTAAATTCCACGTTTTAACACCAAATTTGATTCCAAAAACTCTCCTAAACCAATTTCTACAATCCAGAACTAACGAAATTTCATTCCGAGACTCGAAACTCCAAATGACTCCAAACTCAAAATTTGACAACTTAAGCTTTTAAAACTCATTTCTCAAACAAAATCTCAATTTTTCACAAGGTTTCCAAAAACAATATTCAGACCTAACCAAAAGTGACTCGAAAAAACTAACGGGAGAGGTAAAATAGTAATTTTATCAAAAATATCAAAGATGACCCTGAGGGTCATTACATCATCCACTACTAAAAATCATGTTCGTCCTAGAACATATAGCAAGGGACATACTTGGAGTCTTAAAAAGATAGGAGTAACGACCCTACATGTCTGACTCCAACTCCCAAGTAGCCTCCCCCACAGGCCGACGCTGCCACTGGACCTTCATCGAAGCTATCTATTAGTCCTCAATTTCCTGACCTACCTATCCAAAATAGCCACAGACTCCTTCTCATATGTCAAATTTGGGCTCAACTTAACCAAATCATGGGAAATCACATGAGACTCATCTGGAATGTAGCGCCGTAGCATCAAGACATGAAATAGTGGATATAAAGAGGATAAACTAGGTGGCAAGGCAAGTCTGTAGGCCATCTCCCCCACTCGATCTAGAATCTCAAAAGGACCAATAAACCTAGGGCTGAGCTTGCCCTTCTTTCCGAACCTCATGACACCCTTCAAGGGCGAGACCCTCAACCATACCTGGTCACCAATCATGAACACCAAAGGTCGAACCCACCTATCAACATAGATCTTCTGGCGACTCTGAGCTGTCAACAACCTACCCTGAATCAATCAAACCCACCCCATGGCATCTCGGGGAAAATTGGTGTCTAAGCTATCCACCGCCATAGAATCAAACTATCTAATGGGTGACCTATATCTCTGGACATACAAGGCCTCAAAAGAAGTCATCTAGATGCTTGAATGGTAATGGTTGTTGTAAGCGAACTCTACCAGGGGCAAGTGATAATCCCATCGAGCACCAAAATCAATAAGACATGCCTATAGCATATCCTCAAGCACCAGAATAGTCCTCTCAGACTGTCCATTCAATCTGAGGGTGGAATATGGTACTTAAATCCAATAAACCCATGTTGCACGGCCTCCCAGAAGTGAGATGTGAATAATGAGGCCCGATCCGATATTATGGAAATAGAAACTCCATAGAGTCTAAAAATCTAACTAATATAAAGCTGAGCCAACCTCTCCGCCATGAAATTAACCTTAACCAGAATGAAATGAGCAGTCTTGGTCAATCGGTCGACCACAATCCAAATGGAATCATATACTCCCATGGTAGTGGGCAAACTACCATGAAATCCATAGTGATCCTTACCCATTTCTGAGTAGGAATGGGCATCCTCTATAACTCACCCTCGGGCCTTTTGTGCTCACACTTAACCTGTTGGCATGTCAAACACTTGGACACAAACTCGGCGATGTCCTTCTTCATACCACACCAACAATAGTGTTGATTCAAGTCATGGTATATCTTTGTTGTCCCCAGATGAATAGAATATCGGGTGGAATGGGCCTTCTCAAGTATCAATCTAACCAACTCACCTACCTTGGGCACACAAATGCGACTCCCAATCCTCAAAACATCCTCAGAATCAAACCGTGTTTTCTTAGCTTCACCTATCGTCACCTTGTCTCTAATAAGGCATAACTTCTCATCCTCAAACTGCCTCTCTCGAATCTGACCATCAAAAAAGAGTAGGCCTCTATGAAAGCAAGCACTCGGCCCTCTTTAGAAAGCTGTTGTAGCATCCCCTTTGGGAGGATGCCACTTACGAAACAAAAGATAATTTTTTTTATAATCTCAAATAGTCAACACATTTAGAAAACTTACTTTGAAATTCTATTTCCAATTCAACACCATTGCGAGTCCATAAAATACACAGAACTCAAACTAGTAATTATCACAAAACTATTATCTTCCTTTGTGCATACTGACAAGTCAAAATATAAACCCAGTACATGGCATGACTTGAGTTAAAAGCACTCCAAAGTAGCAAAACTAGTTACCTAGTTCAAGTTACAAGCATGTAGTTTTATTTTCATAAGCCTTCAAAATTTCATACATAAGTTCCACATGTATCATGTACAAGTCCCCAAAATATTTACAAAACTAGATGCATATGCAGATGTGATCTTCACAAGGGCTCCAAAAAGTCTACTCCAAATGGACATCTTCATATCTCATCCCGCACATCGCTAAGCATAAAGCTTAGTGGTGTATAAACTTTGGGCTTGGAGCCATTAGATTTTTCAATTCCCCTGTTCGTCACAGGTGGCTCAATAAGGTAAAAGTAAGCCCAAGTGAACAAGTATATCAAAGTATCGAATTCAAACCTTGAAGAGTTTCAAAATATCAATATTAATTTTGAAGGCTCAAGTATTAAGAAAGCTTATAATATAATTCAAAAGAGTTGTCAAATAATCAATTTCGCCCAATATATACGTCATGCCTTCACACTAAGCATAATCAGTATCAAGACAGACCGAATCTCCAAAATCAAGAAGGACTGAAGCCCATATCAAGAAGGGTCTTCACCCAATATCAAGAAAATCAAGAACCATGTTAAAAGTGGCTTTCCACTCGTACTCGAAAATGGATGAAAATCCATCGTCAAGACGAAATGTAAATCCAAAGTCAAGATGGGAAAGATCTGAATCGAGAAGCATGCCAATATCGATGACAAATCACCGTAATAAGAAGGACAAAGTCCCAACAAGAATTCAAAATGATCAAGCAATCTGTACAAGTGGGTGGTTTAGCAAAAATTTTACAGTACTTGAGATAATAATCATGCCATAATACAAGATAAAGAGTAAGGAAACAACCCATCAAGATACTTCAAATTTCAAAAAATAAAATATTCCAAATTCAAGTTTATACACAAACCTTGGCGTTTTAGCATATAACAAGTTCTACCACAACTCGAGGAGTTCAATTCATCTACGCCATAGACCAATCAAAGTTTACTTCATCAAAAATTCCCCTTAGCTTGTATAAAAGCATATACACCTTAAATACACAATCAAATAACTATCCAAGTTTAAAAGTCTCAGCATATCAAAACTCAACATGAAATCAATAAAAATCAGCCCAAACTATCAAAACAGGAATTCTAGACAGCACTACTGTCTTGTATTGTTGCTCCGTTTCGAAGGGGTAAATGGGGGAAATAGACTTTGTGGACTCAATGAAAGTTATAGAAATATGTCTTAGGGTATTAGAAAATTTTGAATCACCCCTACAGAAATTATGTAAAAAACGATATGCTCAAAATACCAACAGCAGTACATGTAGGATTTTCAAAATAACAATCTGGGCAGCACCTCTCCTGTAATTTATCACCCTTTTTTGAGTACATAAAAGAAAAATTGGATTTAGAGACTAAATGAAAGTTGTATATATATGAAATGTCTTTCTAGAAAATCTTGAATTACTCGAAACGAAGCTTTACACAAGGAGTTATACTAAAATTACTAACAGTAGTCCCATCCAAAAATGGGTGTGCAAAACAAAAGTTTATTCCCCCAATTTTGACAACAAAAACTTATCAAAAACAATATCAATAATCATTTTACATCATAACTTAACTAATTTCACCCATTTAATCCAACCAAAATAGCCCCTAATCCATAAGTCTCAACAATGCAACAAACAAGTTTATAACGCTACTTCCTCCGTTCTAATCCATTAAATCTCTAAACAAGCTTACTAATAAAGAAAAAGGAACCTCAATCTTACCTTAAGTGTAAATAAACCACATCAATATACTCCTTCTTCGCTGATTTTGAGCTCAAAGTGAAGAAAATGCAACGTGCAACGCCTTTCTCTTCACGAGCTTCGGAATTTGGGACTCAAATTTGGGTCAAAATGGCTTCTTAGCCTAGAAGTTCTCTCTCTCTCTCTCTATGATGTTCTGGAAAGGCCTGGTCTAAAATGGAGAAAGTAAGGCTGAAATTATCCTTTATATGGTAAGAAATATGGGCCTCACCTGACTTGGAATCGGATTGGGCCAAAATCACTACCCAGCTTGACCTTTCTTCCTTAAAATGTCCATAACTTTTTCTTCCGAGTAACATATAAGCCCATGACCTATGGTTGGAAAGTTACTTTAATTATCTACAACTTTCATTTTAGGAGTTTTCCCAAATTTCCAAATTTTGATGGGGTTATAGCCTCCCGGAGTCAGATCACCCGAAAACATAACAAACAAAACAATAATTTTTTGCCTCACCAACCCATTAGCCAATCTCTGAACATCTCTAGCCAAGGGTCGCTCCTTAGCTCAAATAACTACAAGACTTCCCATGCTAGAAGTCTTCCTACTCATTGCATCGGCCACCACATTGTCCTTCACGAGGTGATATAGAATAGTCAAATCATAATTCTTCAGAGGCTCAACCCATCTCATTTGCCTCAAATTCAAGTCCCCTTAGCTAAAGATGTATTGTAAACTCCGGTGATTGGTGAATATCTCATAATGAACTCCATATAAATAATGTCGCCATAACTTTAAAACAAAGATAACCGCCGTCAACTCTAAATCATGGGTGTGATAGTTCTTTTCATAAGTCCTTAATTGCCTCGAAACATAGACAATCACCTTCTCCTTTTGCATCAACACCCCACCTAAGCCCACACCCGATGCATCACAATATAGGGTGAAGTCAATACCCTCCTTAAACAAGGTCAACACAGGAGATGATAGTCAATAATACCTTAAGCTTTTGGAAGCTCTCCTCACACTCATCCAACCAATGAAATACCACATTCTTCTGAGTGAGCTTGGTCAATGGAGCTGCTATCGTAGAGAAGCCCTGAAACGGCGATAATACCTTGCCAAACCCACAAAACTGTGAATCTCAATAGCTAATATGGGTCTAGTTCATCTTCAAACTACCTCAATCTTAGCCGGATCAACTCTAATGCCCTCGTCGGACACCACATGCCCTAAGAACGCCACCGAGCTCAAACAAAACTCACACTTGGAGAACTTGGTATAAAGCTTCTTCTCCCTAAGCCTCTCGAGCACAATCCTCAAGTATTGCACATGATCTGCCTCAGTCTTAGAATAAACCAAGATATTATCAAAGAAGACAATCACAAATAATTCTAGATACGGACGAAACACCCCATTCATCAACTTCATAAATGTTGTTGGGTTGTTAGTCAGCCCAAAAGATATAACAAGAAACTCATAGTAGCCATATCTGGTCTGGAAGGTTGTATTAGGAATATCTGAAGGCCGAATCCTCAACTGATGATACCCGGATCTCAAATTGATCTTAGAGAATAAGGCCTCTCTTTAGAGATGATCAAACAAATCATCGATACGGGAAAGAGGGTATTTATTCTTGACAATAACCTTGTTCAACTGTCTATAGTCGATGCACATCGTTATGGACTCGTCCTTCTTCTTCACTAATAACACCGGGTACCCCAACGCAAAATACTAGGGAGAATAACCCCTTAGTCAATAGATCGTGAAGCTGATCCTTTAGCACCTTCAATTCAGCTAGAGCCATATGATAAGGAGAAATAGAAATGAGCTTGGTGCTTGGCTCAAGGTCAATAGCAAAGTCAATATCCTTGTCAGGTAGAACCCCTGGAAGATCAGTAGGAAATACATCCATATAATCTCGAACCACAGGAATATATTCCATAGAAGGCGGCTCAAGATTAGTGTCATGAATAAATGCCAAATAGGCCAAACAACCCCTATCGATCAATCATTGGGGTAGAATACAAGAAATAACCGTACTAGGATAAGAACCACTCGAACCCTTCCACTTTATCCGCGGCCTACCAGGCATATCTAAGGTCATTATCTTGCCATAACAATCAAGAATAACACGATACAGAGATAGCCAATCTATACCCAAAATGATGTCGAAGTCTACCATATCAAGGATAATAATATCTACCCACGTCTCATAACCCGCCAAAGACTCAAGATGGAATCGATACACCTGACCCACTACTAAGGGCTCTTCTACTAGGTAGAAACATACACGGGCACAGACATACAATCACATAACAAGTCAATGCCAGAAGAGAAATATGCAGAAATATATGAATAAGTGGAGCCAGGATCAAATAACACAGATGTAGGGCAATGACAAACCAGAATAATACATGTGATGACTGAAGCCTTAGCCTCGAGTCTATCTAGAAAAGCATAACAATGAGCTCCGAGTTCGCCACCTATCTAGGCAACTCCTCTATCACTCTATTGTGCTAGGACATCACCCGCTCCCCTACATCTGGTATGACCACCTTTATCGAACTGACCCCTACCATGACCCCGAGTCGGTAGGGCTGAACCTATGGCTAGTGGCCCCAGACCCCTGACTGGATCTGCTATGTGAGTACGGTGTGAATCAAAATGAGTCTGCATGGAGCATTGTCGAACCATATGGTCCGGAGATCCACACCCAAAACACAATCTCGGAATAGATAACTGTTACGAAAAAATAAGAGGAATACTATAACCACCCCAGCCCATAGACCTATGTTGTAACCCGAACGAATTCTGACCCGAACTGTATGAACCGCGATAACCCTGTCTCCCCTCAGATGTTGGCATAGAGGCATGAACGGACCTTCTTCGCTGAAAGGATCCACCTCCTCTATAAGAACTTCTACCTCCAAATGAGATACCCAAAATCTAGCTAGAAGCACAGACCCTCTTGGGGTACCCAAACTCCTCCTTCTCTATCAACTCCGCCTCTTTGGCGGCACTAACCACCAATTAAAAGGAGGCTCTATCTCTAGATAACCAGAATACCAACTATCTGATAGAATAAGTCAAACCTCTCACAAAACGGTGATCCCTCTCGGTCTTATCGGGGATGATAGCGGTGGCATGTCTGGCTAGCTGATAAAACCGAACCTCATACTCAGAAATGGACATCACATCCTGCTTCATGCTCTCAAACCTGATGCGACTCTCCTCCCTCACACTCCAAAGGATGAAACGATCATTAAAAGCACTGGTGAACGTTTCCCAAGTCACTAGAGGAGATCCAACTGGTAGAGACCCAAAATATGTCCTCCACCACTCTCTCGCCGGTCTACAAAGCTGAAGAGTAACATATCAAACACCATGGGACTCGTCTAACCCAATTATCTCAAGCAACTCCTGGCAAGTAGTCAAGAACTCATATACATCCTCGGTCTTCCCACCTTAGAACTGAGGTTGGTCCATCTTCCTAAACTTCTCATAACAAAGCCACTCATCATCAGTGCGTCCTGACCCTCAACTTCTAGTGGTTGAAGAATCTCATCTATAGGGACTACTAGCGATTGTCCCCCCTGTCTCTAAGACTTAAAAGCATGCTACTGCCTGGGACCTGGACTCTCATTCGGGTCTGTGATGTATCGGGTGTGCCCGCTGCGCTACCAGTCTGTGCCATAGTCTCGAGTACGCCCAAAGCCCTCAATAGGGTGTCCTGCTCTCATCTGGCCTCTGTCGTCGGCTCAAGGGAAACGCCACTCTCATGATTACTATCTAGTGCCTCTCATTTCCCCCGACCCCTACCTCGGCCGCTGACTCTGCCTCTATCTATACCTCGAGCCTGGGTCTTAGTGGCAATCTCGAGGGCTAGCTCCCCTCGTCCAGTAGAAGCTGACGCTCGAGTCCTAGCCATCTACCGAAAGAACATGCGATAACTTAGAACTTATACAAAAACCCACACACGACAGAATTGAAAAAAGTAAAAAGAGGATTTCCTAATAGTTTTCATAGCCCCTCGAAGATAAGTAACGAACGTCTCCGCACCAATCCTCAAGGCTCTACTAGACTGGGCTTATACACACTTGAGACCTATGAACCTGGGCTTTGATACCAATTTATCATGACCCGAAATCGGGTGTGATGGCACTCGCCTAATCCACGAAGGTGAGTCAACCTAAGAGTCTAAACACTTTAAAAATAAATAACAATAAAAGTGGAAATGTAAAGTCTAATACGATATAGATAAGGATACATGGATAAATAGATTCTAAACCACCCAAGACTTGGTGTCACATATACAAGTCACTATTTCAACATAGATGAAAAAGGTACAAGTCTATATGTCTCAGTCCTCAAGTAAAACAAAGCATAAAGTAAATGGGTGGCGAGAATCTGCCGAAGAAGACAAGAAGCTACCTCTCACACATCCAGAAGCGTCCATTGAATCCCTACCTCCTTGGGAAAGGAAACTCTTTCTCTTTTCCAAAAGCCGGCCCAATCAACAGAAGTACTAAGAACAAGAGGTGTCAGGCTCAGATTCTACATAGATGTAAAAGCAAGGGGTGAGCATCAACAACAGGGTACTCACCAAAATAAAAACTAAACCCTAAGTAAAGCAATGCAGAACACAAGTACTCCTGACATCCCAACCACAATCTTCTACAACTACATACCTGCACTAAGACAACCCAATCTATGCAGTCTATATCACAATTATACCAAAATACTAGATAATGCACAAGTAGAAAGTACATATATGTTCTCACCACCACACTCAGGCATACAAAGAAAATCTCAATCATGATCAATTACAAGATGAAACAGATGCAAATGCAATGTCAAATAATTGTGATACATGTATGTGCTACGATACACATCCACTGATCACCTCAGACCAGAACCCATGGGGGCCTCATATAGACCATGTATCCGCCGAAAGAGAGCTCGACTATAATACCCATCAAAAAAGACCTCGGCCAATATCTATCGGAAAAGACCTCATCCATAATATCCATCGAAAAAGACCTCGATCGCTAGAAGAAACCTCGGCAAATCACCTAGATCGGTAGAAATCTCGATCCCAATATTTAGTATCTCACTCATATTATTTCTCAGTCATCACAGATAAGTATATGCACAAGTAATGAGTAAAATGGGATAAATATTAACATATGATGTCATGTAGTCCACAATCACACAATAAATCAATGTCTCGTAAATCACAACATTTAGATGATTACCCCTGTCTGAATTCCACCATCACACTTCAATCATATAATTCAGCTCAATATAATGACCCAACACACCCTAATCCCCTCACATAGGAAAATACAAGGTTCAACATACTTAACAAAGGTTAGATTCACTTGTCATAGCCAAAAGTCACGAACAATCCGAAATCACCATTTTCCCTCTCCGATTATACTCTAAATCACCATAATCTAATCAAATATAGACTCACAATCACATTTCGAAGTTATTGACACTAAAATCAAGCAATTTGGGTGAAAAAAATAAAATGGTCAAAAATTCCAAATCGAAAATCAAACTCGGAATCTGATTATTTTTAGATGAAAATGTTCCTCAAGAAATCAGGAATCTAATGGTGAAACCCATTTCAAAAATGGAGTTAAATGAGTTCACAACCCAACTTTTGATAGAATTTTGAATTAGGAAAAACTCCCAAAATCTTCAATTTGAAATCCAAATTTTGAAGCTAAAATCACGAATTAATCAATGGAAATCAAAGATATAAATTGAAAATGACTTACCCAATAGATTTTCTTGAAAAATCCCTTTGAAAATCACCTAAACCGAGATTGAAAACTCAAAAATTGTGGACAATGGCTTAAACCCTGACTTTACACTGTTCAGATGACTTTTGTTCTACGCGAATGCGGAGGCAGCAGGGAAATCACTCTGTGAACGTGGCCTTTCCTCCGTGAACGCGAAGAAGGAAAACATTACCCTCTTTGAACGTGGAGAAGGCATCGCGAACGCAAAGAAGGATTTCCCAGGTATAAGATAGCAGATTTTCAACAGTCTCAAAGTCACAAAATAGAACCTCGGGGTTCGTTCGAAACCCCGTATACACAAACCATATATGCAACCCTACTAAATTCGACGTTTCGAACTCAATAGAATTATCAAAATTCAAATTCAAGGCCTCCTTGACCCAAATCTGATAAGTCTCAACTAAACTAGTTTCGACACTTGAAATACCCAAAATACCCTCAGGGCCTCTAAAAATTATGATGAAGTTATTTCTAATGTTAGAATCATCTCCCGAAATCATTGGAACTATCAGAAATTCAATCCGAGTACCCGAACCCCAAATGTTGACAAAGTCAAACTTAGATCAAACTTTAACTCAATTTCCAACTTCGGACCTAAATTCCACGTTTTAACTCCAAATCTGACTCTGAAAACTCTCCTAGAACAATTTCCATATTTCAGAATTAACGGAATCGACAAAATTCTATTCTGAGACTTGAAACTTCAAATGACTCCAAAACTCAAAATGAGATAACTTAAGCCTTTAAAACCCATTTTTCAAGCAAAACCTCAACTTTTCACAAGATGTCTATAACTAACTTTTAGACCCAACCAAAAGTGGTTCGAAAAAACTAACGGGAGGGGTAAAATAGTAATTTTGTCAAAAATATCAAAAATAACCCTAAGGGTCATTACATACATCCTCATCATCTATTCCAGCATATAGAGTCCTAAACATAAAAGCAAAAAGAAATTGATTTTTTTTACTTCATGTCGATGGCCAAGTAAGTCTGATTGACAAAATGTAGTGTGTATGCTACTATTATCAATTGATTAAAGATACTCCCTTCGTTAAATTTTGATTTTGATATTTTGTGGTGCGGTAGATTGCTATTCATAGTTTATTCAATTTTGACTTACATATATATATTCATACAATAGAGAATTATGACTTTGATTTTTCAAGAACTTAATTATATCATCATATCAACATGGTACAGATGTAGAAATATTCAAAAGAAAGTATAAACAATTTCCCCATTTATTCAATTACACAAAAAATATTTCAATCAAGATAGAATTGTCAAAGATCCATCGTCTAAATAATTGATTTGATATTATTTTACATATTTGATAATATTATAATATTATATATGTAAGTATATATTTCAGTACGATATTCGACATTTTTAAATAAATACCACATCAAATACCAACAATGTAAAAGTACATACTAAATATTGTAATGTTGAAATAACAATAGCATAAAATTTAGTTTCGATATTTGCGTATCATGTCCACCCTTGTAGTACACAAAGATGAAAAAAATTGTTGAATACCAAAATAATTAAGCTAATAATCGTCAATCAAAAATCAGTGACAATGACAAATAAATGAAACCAAAAATTGAAGAAAAGAAATCAAACTTTCAGAAATATATATATGCCATCCAGCAAAAACATGCGGTGCAGAAAGGAATGTTGTTTATGAAAAAAAAAACATAAAATCAAATTTACACATGCAACGCACAGTTAAATTAGGTACAAATCACCCACTTATTCACATTGCTAATACAATTGAGGATTTGATAAGAAGTTATTCATAGTTTAAAAACGTCAGAAAATTGTAAGAAATTACGTACAGAAAACCATTAACATACCATTGTCAAAACTAACTACTTAATCAAATAATATAATACAAAAGAAAAGCTTTTAACTTGAATAATCTTTCTTCTTAGAGTATAATTTTGTGCACTGACTTAATCGAAACCGGACAAAAAAGTTGCTATCTCTGTAACCCAATAAATTTTCGACGTCTTTATCTATTTGAGTAACCTGCAAAAAACAGTCTTTTGTAACAACGTTTTCACCCGTAAATCACCGTAAAAAAACAACAGAAAAGAAGAAGTGAGATGTTCCGATAATAGTAAAACTGAAATTTTGTGAAGAAACACAACCCTTCATATAAGAAGTTATATGTGTGTTTGGCATTGTTGGAAAGGTTGCGACTTCTCATTTTGGATTTTTGATAATTGCAGGGTGTTTTAAGAGGGTATTTTAGTAATTTAACTTTTAAATTTTGAAGTTCATGCTTTTAAGGTAGTATAGATATAGATATAGATAGATAGATAAGTGTTCTTTTCTCAAATTATTTTACATAATTTAGCTAAGATTTTTAATACTTATCTGAATTGGTTCAAAGGAGGAGTTTAAAGGCCCTAAAAGATTTTCATGGGGTCACAATCCCCCCGACCTTCAAAAAAATCAAAATTCAAAGTCAAGTGATAGATTATGATGAGACAAATCTAGCACAACAAGAATCGTCTAAAATTACTTCAATAACTCTAGGAAATCGCGAATTATAGAAACGACGATTCTATCAAAATTTCAAGAGCAAACTGCCAACAATTTTCAAAATATTTTCCAATCCAATTCTGTGGTGATTCATGATGGCTCACCTATTGGGTATGATAAGCCATCACTAGATCTACCTCTCCACAAATTTTCAGAAGATTCCATCTTACCGTTTGATAAAAAAACAGTCGACAAAGTTTGACGAAATTTTAATTTGTATAATAGTGTATGAAATTGTATATTTTTGTATATGGTGTACAAATACTTTTTATAATTTTGTATAATATAGTATATTAGATATATAATATTGTATATCAAACTGTTAAACATTGTTGTAAAAATATATATATATGAAAGTTTTGTATATTATTATATAGTGAATGTATACTGAATTGTGTTTTTGGCTGAGGATTTGTAACCTAAGTTGTTAGCTATATTTTTACAATATAAGTTAGATAAATTTTCCCTATTTAAAACTACGTGTGTAAAAAATCTCTCTTTTTTTTTAAAAAACTTATATTAAAACTCCATGTGAAGTCAAACACAGTCACATAAATTGAGATGAAGGGGTACTAATTTCTTCTGACTTAACGCAGCTCTAAAAGTATAATTCTAACTTTTGTCAACGATCTACACTATCCATATTGGGTCTCTCCTTACAACGCAAAAATCTAATAAGTGAAAGAAGCAAGTGATGCTCGAAGCCAGTTCTATGAGCCTGAAGACAGAGGTAGCTGCAAGTAAACCCCTACTCATTGATATGAAGTGGTAAAAGTGGGGCCTTTGAAACGATTATTTACTATCCCATTAGGCTCAATCAAATATATAAGCTATAAGCCTACTGGAACTCCAAAATTGACACAAATCCAGTACCATTTAGACTCCATGATGTGCCCAAGATACAGTAAGAACTTCTCCCTTGATAAATATGTAGAATACAAACTACAGATCAGATAAGTACAGTACAACCTTCAGATATGTTTTACAAGACCATAGGGGAAAGACGTGGAAATCAAGAAATATGCATCTGAACTAGACCTACTGAAGTTGGAAAAACAGAAACTCGCATGGCCGCTAACCATTTCGAAGAAATGCCTACATGCAAGAAAAAAGAACCAACCAAAAACTAACAAAGACCCGAATGGAAATTACTTCAGACACCCTTTACCAAATACAACATGCTTCTCATTCTACTTTGCTTTCTTTAAGAGTTGTCGTTCCAAATTCACTGTCATCCCTTACGAAACTCCACCACAAGTATGTCAGAGGAATGGAGATACCGTGCCATAAAGCATCGGCATCCACATATCCCATATAAGGAGGAAAGTCATATATCTTAAGGAGTGTGGCAAGGATTCCACCAGCCACCAGACACCACAACTTCCAGCGTGATGGATGGTGACTAAAACCTGCCCAGACAGTCCATAACATAAACTGCAGCATGGTCATAGCAACATAGACTTTGAGGTTTAATCCTGCAAGGTAATCTGGCAACTTCAGCTTCCACACCTCGTATCATGTAGCAAATTCATGACATATAGAGCTACCACTTAAACATAATCAGTAATTTAAGGGTCCCTGCTACTACAATGGCGATACGAAACATGGGACACTAATTTGACCACCAAATATGTTCCCTCAATGTGTCTGAAGTTGGTTACGGACAAGAAAAAAGCCAAAAAAGGAAAAGAGTTGCTTCTATCACATCTCAGCTCACCCCCACCCCCAGGTGCAAGGTCATATTAGTGTCGCGATGTAGATTTAAGAAAAAACAAGGAGAAAAAAAAGGAGACTGTCAAATATTATTATTAATGTACCAAAGCAAGATGATCCACAAGTTTGACAGGTGATGCATAACGCCAATGCTTTCAAACTTTATTAGACGGCTCTGTCCCGATTTTCAAGATTCAACATCTATTTCGTAGTGTCCTGTATTTTCTAAAATTCTGATTACTGTATGTGTCCAAATGGTGACTGTACATATGCTTTACAAGAAACATCAGTAGTGCACCACTATCAAAAGGGGAAAAGGGAAATATTAGTCCTGGACCAGATGAATCTATTCAAAGTTTGTCCAGAATCGTGAATTTGTTTCATGGAGTGTCAAAATGGCAACTTGACAATAAATGCATGCAAATAATATTTTCAATTGGTAGAGGATAAAATGGTCAATCAGTAGAGGAAGAACTCCTTCAAATAGCCTTTTAGTACTCTTGAATCTTGATAGAGTAGTTTCCGATCAACAACATGTTTTCTCTTTTATGTCAAACACTTCATGATAGCAATTGAACATTCAACTCATAGATTCAATAACTGTTAAATTACTAAAGAACAAATTAAATTTTAGGTCTACTTTTTCTTTTCTCGAGTAGTTTCTATTTTGTTTCGCTTGTGACTGAATATATATGATAAAAACTATTTGCACGTGTCTTTGGTCCCGGGACAAGATGATCACCTGACACCATCCTCATTAAGACGGTTTAGGAACACTGGAAGGTGGAATATCCAACTACATCATTAGGACTAGAAGCAGCAAACTTAGCCCATGAAAACATGCCCCCCCCCCCCAAAAAAAAAAAAAAAAAACCAGTCCAAGTTTGGGCAGGTTATGACCAGCCCATTTATTAACTCACCCCATCTTGACCGCCCCAAATTCAGCCCATCTAAAAGTTGGCTTAATTTGGGCTACGCATTAGCCCAAATTTACCCATGATAAACCTTGTTAAAATATTTAAATAAAAAAAAAAAAATTGTTAGATATGTTACATATAGCTATAATAAAGAAGTTTTTCTTTAGAAGTTTTGTTTGATAATTAAATAAATTATAAAAAAACAAACAAAGAAAATCAACACTTGGTAAGAGCTGGGTGCGTTGGATTATGACCAATTATTCAGTCCATCTTCACCCATCCCAGCTCATAGCAACTTTTAGGCAGGGTAGAGTAGTGACCCGTTTATCGGTTCAGCCCATTTTGGCCCGCCCAAATTCAGCTCAAACTGCCCATTAGCCACCCCTTAGGAACAAATCTTAAGGAATCACAAATTGAACTAAGATCAAAGGAGGTTGGTGAAGTAGATAGCCTAATGGACAGTTCTAATTGATTTTTAGAAAGTTATCTGTTACTTTGTTTCACCTTCACAGTGGTTGACACCCCACAAATCACCTATTTGATACCTTAAACAACGCCATTGGGAAAAGGCGCTCAACCTCATCAAGGCAGACTGGATTCAAAATAAGATGCAGCATTTTACCTTTCCTAAAGATCCATTCATTGCAATCTTCATCTTTACTCCCATCCAAACGAACATGCATAATAACTTGAAAGTAAATTCATCATCTACCCACATCTACAGCCTCCTCCCTAGTAACAATCCACTTGATTATATCTTTAGAGAGAAACTATAAGAAGTTACTTAACCAAGTTTTTGCATTTTTCATCTACTGCAGAAGCTGAAAATTATAAAGATCTTCGGTGTTGACCCAGAGAAAATTGGACTAATGATACTACAATTATCCAAGGAGTTGATGTATTGTTTCCAGGCCTAGCAGGAATAAGGTACACTTGATGACAGTCATGCATAGCTCAACAGAAAGAAAGTCATACTGAAAGAGGACATACCATAGTCGAGTTGATAAAAGTTCAGATACAAGATATGGGTTGTTACAAACGCAACAATGGGAGCAGCAATCATTACCCTTGATGCCTCATCTCTCACATTGAAGGCTCGCAATATAGCAACAAGAAGAGAATACCCAATAAATGCAACCACGGATGAATAGTCCAGCTTCTCAGTCAATTCCACATCTCTGCATTTAATTCGAAAACATTAAACAAGGAAAATCCAAACAGAGAAACCGTAAGCAAGAAAAAAACAGTATAATTACATTAGAGAATAGTGTCAGTTACCCAACAAGGTTATTACTATGACGAAGAACCTTGGGTAACTTTTCTGAAAAGTTACAAATATAGGCAGTCTTAAACAACTGTTAAAATTAGAAAGTGTTAAGATCTAACTGAATAAACAAAAGTGTCCCCTCTATAATAACTTAAGCCTAGATGAGGGATCATATAATTCAACATGGTAGCAAAGCAGAAAAGACCCTTGGTTCAATATTTACCACAACCTGTTAACTAAAGGTATTTCCATGTGCTTCGCCAAAGAAAAGAATCAGGAAAGCGCTTGCAAGGACATGTTAAGAAATTGTTAAAGTCATAGGACTGAGCACGAATTTAAGAAAGAAAGACTTTTTGAAACTTGTGGTCCTAAATATGTCATGACATTTGTGTGGCTATAAGTGTTCTGAAACTTGTGATCTTAAACATACCATAACATTTGTGTGGCTGTAAAAGCTTGTCATTAAAGGTAAAATGGAAAATTTAAATTATTTTTTTTCAAATTTAGAAAGTTGTCATTCTTTTTGGAATGCAGTAATAAGGAAATAGTACCATATAAATTGGAACAGAGGGAGTAAGCTTAATGAGGTAGTCATGCAGCTCAAAATAAATTACTCTTTAGTAAACAGCAAGATTTACATGCACCAAACAGTGCTACCCTGTTACATTCCACTAAAAAAAAATGAAGTGCAAAAGGCACAATTGTCATTCTCATTCCTCATAAACCATAGTTATTCATAGAAGCATCGTAGTCACATATGATATCTCAAGGCACACAACTTCATTCGGAAATTGACAAGCAATGGAGAAAATTTCTACTTTCTTCATGTGTGAAGATGAAGCTGTCTATTAATAGAAGAAACCTATGTTGCTTGGACTCTTCAAAAATGGCAATGGGTGCGTGTCGGATTCTCCAAAAGTAGTGTACTTTTGGAGAATCCGACACGGGTGCGGCATCAAAAGTGAAGAGTCCGCGCAACTTAGGAAGAAACTCGAACAGTTTCCTGTAACAACGTTTACAGCAAGATGCCTATACTAAAAAGGTGGGAACTGCCATAACTTCAAAAGACAGCTTCAAACCACTTGATTTCAGCTTAAACTAAATTTATGCAGTTTACAGTAGATAGGAATTAGTAAACAGAGTCCAGAGAGAAACAAAAAGAATGGGAACTCACCTACTATGGGAAACAGCACTCCAGATCCAGGAGTTCATTGATAAAATAGCATAAATATGCCACAAGCCAGTGTATTCATAATATGGCTTCTTCTTCGGGCTAAAAGGTAGCTTGTAGTTCACTAGAATAAAAAAAGATACCCAACCATGGAATTGTATAGCAAGGTTAAGGGCAGAGAATGCCACAGAAACAGGTTCCTGGTTAAAGATAGGACTATGTTAAGATGAGTGAATTATATCAGATGCTAAATGTAGGGAAAAATTGATTTAATTTTACGAAGAACCTGAATCCCATAAACACGCCGGAATAGCCATTTCCCATGATATTTGATAGGCTTAAGACCAAGTTTCCGTCTTTCTTCCTCTCTGGCAAGCATACAGTGGTATCGACAATCACTAAGGCAGTCCCACTGTTTCCATCTCAGATAAAGTGGTTCCTGCAGGTACCATGGACCATCAATTGGATTTTCCCCAGAAGAAAAATTACAATGCTGAAAGCATTTCTCCCCCACACATCCAGTCTCCTTGCAGTGACCAACACATGTTCTGTGAAACCAACAAATTAATGATCAGAAGTCATGAAACAGATAACTTCAGAATTGCAGCAGAAAACAAGCAGATACTTGGCATTTAATCAGGATACAGCCCATAAAACTATCACCAGGATTGAAATCAAGGAGCTATCCAGGAAAACAGGAGTACAGAGAGAGCCAATAGCTGATTGCAATAATCTTAAGTATACAATAGTCCAGAGGGTGGCTACAAGCTTAAAAATCTTTCAGAAGGTATGTTTTATATGCATAAACTGCTATTTATATTTCATGATTTCGTCTAGAAAATACTAAACAAAAACAGAGAGTAATGAAATTATAATAACTTTATACATTTGACAATAAATAGCTGTTAGTCGTCAAGTTCCACATCCAAAACGAGCTTAACACATCCATGATCAATTGTCTGGTCAAACATACATGGACTCTCAGTTGTCACTAGTTCTTGGGATCACTCTTGATCTTTGCAGCTTCTGAGGCTATTCATGCTTTAGCTGCGTTTTGGAATGTATGACTTAAGAGCTGAAGTAGTAGTGGCCTTGGCTACCCTTGGCTATGTGGGCTTTCAGGATAGTTGTGTTCAATTTGACAAGCAAGCCATAATAGCCTAGGTTATGTGGGTCTTGTAAGAGTCAAATGTTACAATTGTAAAGTTATGTTCTACGAATTTGATCAAAGCTAAACTAGAAAATCTGAGATCAGAGATTTGCAATTAGTAAGATCACTGACATTTTGGAATCTGTGGATGTTTCATTGTACTTTCAATTGAGTGAGGGGAAGGGAGGGTCATAAATTAGATATTTAATTACATGACTATAATTTACTGAAGAAAAACATTACGAGTAACAGTCCGCACCTAACCACGGTTCTGGAGGACATGACGGTGCCTCTCCTAATTAATAATCTTATGAAGTAAAAAAGCAGCTCAATGGCATCAATTCACTCAAGAGATAAAATATTGAGGTATTAATAATCTGCTACATAATAAGAAGAACGTGATCGAAACATGTCTAATATATATACAGTCTAAATCCTATATTGGCTTGAATTCTTGGGCCTATAAAAAACTGTTTTCATCGATTTTGTTTTTCAGGAAATGCTGCTTCATACTCCGAAAACCCCAAAAAGAAAACAGACGAATTATTCCTTCCAAAAGTAACACGACACAAGCAATTCTCCCAAAGCAAAATCCAACCACCCCTTATTTTCCAAAACATAAACCAAAACAAAACCAAGCCAATCCAAATTAAAACCCTTTCTTGATCCAAACGCCACCATCATTCGACATCACTTAGTTGTATGACTTGTAACTTTAAGAAGTTAAAATCCAAGTGTCAAGAGATATATAGCTGCTTCTAAAGACTAACATCAATATCTATGTGGTTGAAGTTCTGTCTAATTGATGCTTATTTGAAAAGAAAAGAGTTCTCAACAGTAACAGGTTCCTTGACCACAGAGCATTTTAATCCATGATTAAATCACTAATGATCCAAATGGAGTGTAAGGCACAATATACAAGGCTTTAATTTTCAACAAGAAAGATCAATTGATTCCACAGGGTACTCTAGAAATCCAAGTCTATTTCTTTGGATTAGCAAGGACGAGAAAATTCCACAGCACAAGAAACAAAGATTTGTACCACAAGATAAACACTCATAGACTACTGAAATTTTCCCCTTGAAATGTAGATTTCAACAATAGATAGGCAACAAAAAATAACTCTCCATCTCCCACTAATCAAGTGATACAGCACCCTCACCTCTTATTCCCAATGCCTCATTTATCAATTTTAACGAAAATAGCTTCAATTTCCAGAAAAGGTGTTCAACAGTGTTTTGGTACAATGGAAAATATTATCTACCAACAGAGAGAAAATGACTATCTGTCACTGATGAGTAAAGGTTATTCACAAATATCCCAAAACTTACTCCATATCACTTATTTCAACTTAAACTTTAACATTATTATCAAATATCCAAAATAACCGGAAAACGCTAACCTCCTACTCTATCTTCCACCTCAAAAATCTACCATATGTCACCTAGTTTATACCCAGCATTACTCCGAAAAATGCTTTACCTAGTTAAAAAAGCTTCCACCCGGCACAAAACACTCTCCTTCCAATTTAATTGTTTGATAATCAAGCTGTGGGAATAGACAAATCCCTAAAGTTATGAATTACATTATCTACCAGACATAAGAGTATTTTGGAGTCTAAACTCTAGTAAATCGATAGTTGAGAAAGAAGAATAAGGTAGCTAGAATACTTGATGATCAGCTGAAAGTAGGAGAAGTAAAGCTGAACTTACTTGTAAATGGGATCAGCGTCGCCGGAGGTAGCATGGAGAAGTCGGAAAATGGAAGAAATTGCGGCAATAAAGAGAAGCAGACGACATTTTCCCATCGAAATCGGCAAGTGGAAAGTCAAAAGGAAAGAAATTGAGGAGTTGGTAAAGGAATCAAAGGATGAAAGTAACAGGTCTCATAGTGAGTTGAATTTATAGCAATTTCAGAAGAGGAGGAAATGGATGAACGACGTGAACACAACCAAGAGAGAGAGAGAGAGAGAGAGAGATTTGTGAATTGTGAGTGACAGGCAAAGTTGAGGTGAGCGGAGACCAGAATCTCGTGATTAGCACTCTCCCACCCGTTTCACCACAAGCCACGTGGATTATCTTACGTGGCCTTTCTTACTAAAATTTAACCAACACTTTTTCCAATGGAAAAAAATTCGCAAATAATCATTATAATGAATTTATTTAAGTTTTTTAGCTATAGTTTAAAATATTTTGTTTGTATTGTTCGCTATAGTTATTTTTGTATAAACTATAAATAATGAATTTATACAAACACAAATATTATACAAAACATTAAGCAATTATACAAATTATATTATACAATTTTTGAATTATACAAATTCGAACCGTATAAAGATAAATATTAATAACGAATTATAAATTAGCTAAATTATAGATATGTTAACTAATTAACTAATATATATTTATTTATTCACGTAATTTTTTCTTTTTCAATAACATTAGTCAATACAATTAAACTAAGGTCTCTATTCAATCAACTTGATCCATTTTGAATCAATTCATTCCATTTTGCATTAATAATTTAGTTTGGTTTGTAAACTTTTGGTGCATAAATAAAAATATGATCATCAAATTGAATAAGTTTTGCTCAATTCAGTTAATTTTCTCAATGCAGACTCTATTGAATTAAATGATTAAAAACATAAAAATTAGATAAAATTTTCAATTAGCAAATACACCTCATTGATCTACACATATCTTGATTAATATTATGTCTCTTCATATCATCATTCTAAATGATTTTGGAAATCAAGGAAAACGTAACACTAGATGAATAAAAAGAGAAAATGATTAGAATTATATTCAAATAAGAATATAAACATCCAGAAAAAAAAAACAAATACATAATTTAAATACAATAATAAAATAGGATTTTTAAAGGAGAAAAAATAAATAAAAGAAATTAAGAAGAAAAAATGGAAAGAGAAGAGGAAAGGGGAACAAAGTAGGCCCTGATTACTATTCCAAATCCTAATACTTGATTTATTGATTTTCTTTTTAGTGTTTTTTTTTTCTTTTATCTAATATATATGACCTTAATTCTTTTCTTCTTTTCTCTTCTATTTTGTTTTCTTTGTTTATTAACTTAGAAAAATTGTGAGACTGTAAATAACTTGGTAATCTCCTCTCCCAATAAAATTATTATATAATTTGACTTGAAAAAGAATTGACGAGAGTAAACTATATATATTAAGTGAGAAAAATAATATTAAATGCCATAGAGTCAATCCAAAAAGAGAAAAAAAATTATGTTTTGCCCATTTGTATAGTAAACCTAAGTTATACACAATACAAAAAGAATCAAAACTTATCAGAAACTAAATCCAACTAACCAGGAATTTAATCTTTGATGCAAAATATTATAGAGATAATATTAGTAATCTTGTTTGTAGCACGATTTACTCATCCATTAGGTAGTTCACTTCAGAGTTGAAATGACCCACTACTGTTACAAAGTCTCATAATCGTTAACAAAGTCTAGATAAGTGTTCTAAATACACATATGATGTCAAGCATTTAATGCAGTTGATGTGTAATACAACTTCATATTCTAATTTAATTGTGTGGGCCACTCTGCCTAAAATTGTTTCAGTGTCATTTGAAAACGGCAGGGTCCAAAATAACATTAGCAAGATGAATTTTTAACATAGTAACACATTTAAGGTTCTAATGTTGTCAATTTGATTAGAACAAACTTGCTCTTTTTGAGTTTCAATTCTAATTGGATTATCCCCTCGACTCATGTACTAATAATTAACACCTACTTTCCATCACATAGGCGGAAGGTAATGAATGAACTAGAGAAAGATGATGTCGGAACTGTATCATATAGAACACTTTCTTTTTGTAGGAATGAACCTTCATCTATAAATAAAATCCTTCCGTTCTTAAAAAAAAAACATAGGCGGAAGGTTCAAATAAGAGGGAAAACTCCTAACAAAACAAAAGAGACATCTGATTGATATGAATTTAAATGGTAGATGATTGTGGACCTGGTACATAGCACAGAGAAAGGAGCATCTTGTTACAATTAGAAGTTGAAACAAGTTTCTAGCTTGAGCATCTAAGTGTCGACTAGTTTAATAATTACTTCTGATATTTGTAATTCGATCCCATAAATATTGTTATCTTTATCATTATAGTCCCTAGGTTAGTTATGTTATTTTGTCCATATATATTCAATTTAGTGGGGAGGAATTGTATTATTTTTGAGAACCAATTCGAATTCATTTTGTGGAGGAATTGCATTATTTTTGAGAACCAATTCGAATTGTTGACGATCAACTATGAAAGTATGAAAGTTATTCATTTTTAAAGGAGATTATTGGAGCAATATAGAAATAGGAAAGAGTGAGAAGAGTTGAGAACAAAAGTGGCGAACGGGTGCGTAACGAGTGGGAATTTGCCGAATAATTCAGGCCAAATCCTGAAGAAAGCTAAAAAGTGTTGTTTGATGAGCCTATGTAGTATTAGGTAGTTGGTCAGGCCAATGATGCTTAGCTGGTCTTTTTGGATTATCAGCCATAATGGGATTGAGAAATGATCTGGACTCCCACGGGGGCAGTAGTGGGGAATCTAGGACAATGGGCAAAAGTTCGATCTAGAAATATCGCATGAGTGAAAAAGGGCAACGCCGCCTAAAAAGCTCTTTCATCGAGTGTGCGATCATGATAGGACTCGAGGAATAAGCCTCGACTAACTCCGTGCCAGCAGCCGCGGTAAGATGGGGAGAGAGGCAAGTGTTCTTCGAAATGATTGGGTGTAAATGGCACATAGGTGGTGAATTGGATTGAAAGTGAAGCCACCAAAAATTGGCATAATGCTCTCAAAACCAATTTATTTGAGTGAGGCAAAGGAGAGTGGAATTTCATATGTAGAGGTGAAATTTGGAGATATACGAAGGAACGCCAAAAGCGAAGACAGTTCTATGGGTCCCTATCGATGCTGAGGTAAGAAATCATGGGGAGCAAACAGGAGTAGATACCCTGATAGTACATGTCGTAAATGATGAGTGTTCGCCCTTGGTCTACGCAGATCAGGGGTCCAGCTAACGTATGAAACACTCATCCTAGGGAGTACGGTCGCAAGATCGAAACTCAAAGGAATTGATGGGGGCCTGGACAAGTGGTGGAGCATGTGGTTTAATTCAATACAACACAAAAAAACTTAGCAGCCCTTGGCATATGAACAAGAAAACTTGTCCTTAACGGGATGGTATTTACTTTCATACAGGTGCTGCATGGTTGTCGTCAATTCGTGTCATGAGATGTTTGGTCAAGTCTTATAACGAAGGAAACCCTTATTTTGTATTGCTGAGACACGCGCCTAAGAAGAAATTTTTTGCAATCGAAGTGAGCAGAGGAGCCGAGTTAGGTGCCAGTACTATTAATTGAGTACCAAGACCTAGCTGTGCTGTCAGTACGAAGGTAGCTGGGGCCTTTCGAAGCACTTTTTATTTATAGTTAGCGTTATTTTTTTATTGCAGCAAGTGCTTGACTAATAAGATAAAAAGAAACTTTCTCGCTTGTTTAGTAAAGTCGGCGTTTTTGGCCTTATCTTGCAGGTGATGACGACGTCGAGAGACTCAATCCCAAGTACCATTCTAGTGCTACAATCTCTATTTACATAGAGCTGCCAGCAGGGTTGACATATGGCCTCTGCAAAGATATCAGGTTAAAAAAGATGGATGAAATTGCAAAAAATACTCATGGGAAGTAGACAAAGACTTAGTTGATACAAACCTATGAATAGAAAAATGAAGACGGGTGTGTGTGTGTGTATATATATATATTTATTTATTTATTTTTTAAAAAAGCATATGACAAAATCTTAAGGGAGGTTTTATGAAGATGATTAAAGCTTAGCAGTACGTGTGACATATATTAGAGTGGTTAAGACATATACGATGGAGCCCAGTCCTGAGCCTGAACAGTTAGAGGAGACTCGAAACACTTTCCAGTTGAGATGGGGTTGCATTAGATATCAACTCTTAGTTAATTTTTTTTCATGATGATGGATGAATTGATATGAGTTATTCAAGGAGAAGTACCATAGTGTATATTATTTATAAATGACATAATATTGACTAATGCGAAACACACGACAAAGTTATGATAGTCTGAATATTGATTAATACAAGACACACGGCGAAGTTAAGATAGTCTGAAGATTTGAAGATAGACCTTATATTGTAAAGGTTTCGGGTTGAGCGGCACTAAAACAAAGTACACAAAGTGGATTTCATTGACGGATCGCATGAGACAGATGTGAAAGTGAGAATTGGTACTGAAGTTATCCCAAGGAGATGAAGCTTTGAGTAACCTAGGTCAATAATGAAAGGAAATGGGAAGATCGATGATGACACACATCATATTGGAGGGGGGTTAGTTTAAATGGAAGCTCGCATTCAATGGCCTATGTGATAAGAATGTGCTATCGAGACTTAAAGGTAAGTTCTATAGAATTGTTGCTAGACCACCTGTTATAGAGATAGAGTGTTGTCCAGTCAAGAACTCACACATTCAGAAGATGAAAATTAATAGAAATTAAATGAGAAAACTTAAATGGATGTGTAGGATACCAGGATATAAGATTAAACACAAATATTTATGGAACAAGATAGAAGTAACCTCTGTGATGGACAAGTTATGAAAAATGAGGCTGATATAATTTAGGCATCGTGTGAAGGGGGAGCATCGATACCTCAGTGATGAGATGCGAGGGGTTGGATATGTTAGGTCTAAGTAGATATAGAGGTAGACCAAGGAAAAATTAGGGAGATATGATTAGAAAGGACTGACACATCTCCAGCTCACCGAGAACATGACCCTAGTTAAGAAATCATGAAGGTAGAGGATTAGGGTAGAAGGTTAGCAGGTAGTCAATCAATTCAACAACCACAATCACAATCATAATGAATAGTTCACATACTTGCACAATCAAATGACAGGTTCATTACATGCAATTGATCACAAAATAGTCATTTCATTAGGATCATTACATCTTTCCGTATCCACATACATGCAGGCAATACTAATGATGTAGTTAATAGACATACATAACACATACGGGGAGAGTAAATCATTACCTACCTTAAGACCAAGCCTGAATGCTCTTAAAGAACTTGAGCTTTTCTTTTTCGGAGTCTCTTGGCTTGTTCTTGGTCTAAAAATAAATAGCCAATGCAAGAAATAAATGACAATGGCCCAATTTATCCAAACTAACCACAAGTTCTAACTCGTGGCCAAGTTCATGATCCTATCCCCTAACTAGGGTTTTTTCTACCATTGGTTCAGGCCAAAACCTTTCTCCAAGTTAATTTCTATAGATTCTAATGATTGAGAATCGAATTACACGTTAGAGGAATAGATTACTTACCTTTACTGAGTAGATTGGTAGAAAACTGAAATTGAAAGCCCTAACTCGCCCTTAGCTCTGCAAAAACAAAACTACATAAATAATTACATTCTTGGGACTTTTACCTATTAAATCCATGACTGAACCATTCGCCATAGAGGCCTAATCCCATCGTGGGGGGTTGCATGGAAACAGAAGCTCAGAATTTGTGTTCAAACCCTTATTTCACAACACACCCTCAAACCTTGACTTTCTAACACTACCCTTTCACACCAAGATCAATTCTGGGAGTTCTACTCACCCGCATTCGATTCCGTAAAGTCGTACATGCTCCTTAATATATTGGCTATCAACTCAAATTATCAAACTCATAATTTAATTCTCCATCCATTATCATACTACCCCATACCTCACCTGATTCAGATTTCATCTAAGCCTGGTCTAGGCTCGAAATTTCCAAGTTACTACTCAGAGGTTTTTTGGCCCAAGCTCCTCCCCCATTGGCTTATCCAAAACACTAAAAATGTGTTTTTACATGTATGCATATCTTATCTCTATTTGTAAGGTAGATAAGTTGTTCCAATATACTTTCACTTCAAATAAAACACTTTCAAAATAGGTTTAAAATAATACACGAGCAAAAAAGCTATGTAGAAAATACTAAATAAAAAAATATTGACACCAAATTAAGAATAATCAAAGTAAAATAAAAAACAATAGTAATAAATTGAATAATATATAAAAATAATGGAATAACAATAGTGATATTGATAAGGAGAAGAGGGAGCGGATAAGGTGATCTAAACTAGAAACATGATCTCCCACATATAAAAGGAAAATTACCCTTACACCAGCAACTGCTATAGCTTAGGATTTTGGCATTTTCTAAGTCTCTAACGGGGTGCTCAAGATTCATTTAAAATTTTATGCATGCAAATGAGATATGTTACCCCACCAAATTTAACGTATCGGACTCAAAGGCAAAGTCAAAATTTTCATACGAAGTCATTTTAACAAAAAATAAGTCGCACACCCTAGTGCCATCTTTTACCAAATTCCGTAACCAACCTCAAGATTAGATTGGAATCCTCGAGAAGCGCACGTAGGGTAATTGTAGACCAAACTCAAAATTTCAAAATTAACCGGGTTAACAAAATTTTCAACTGAGTGCATTTTCCATGAATGTTGACCAAAGTCAAAGTTAGGCCACATTTCAAAGGCTAAAACGCCTAATGGTCCAAACTCGCCCCGAAAGCCTAAGGACTCGTGTCGACCATGTTACTAGCCTAATTTGACCATTTCAAAGCTAATAGAATTGTCAGAATTTTATTATGTGGTCATTTTCTTGATTTTTTGACAAAAATCAACTTTTTAAGCTGTAAAAGCTCCAAAATGGGGAAACGGGCATAAAACTCAAACGAATGACCAGAAAACTGAACAGTCAGTGCCAGCAAGTCACAAATGACTTGGGGTCACTATAGGAATTCGTTAAATGATGAAATGAATGCATTAACTCAAAAATGACCTAGAGGGTCGTTACAACATCCACTACTAAAAGAACTTTTGTTTGCGAACGTAAAGTCAGGAAGTAACTGAAGGTTCAAATAAGCTGGGGAACTACTCTCGCATCTCCTACTCGATATCCCAGGCAGCCTCCTCAACTGGAAAATGCCTCCAACAGACCTTAAACTAGGGGAATAACTCTGGATTGCAATTGTCTTATAACTCTATCTAAGTTGCCCTAGCATGAACACGTTTCCCACATTTTTTATTCTATCTCCTTATCCTCTTCCAAATTTAAGGGAGACAACACATGTATTCTAATGCTGGCCAGACATTAAAATAGTAAAAATCAAAATGCAGGAGTAATTAGTAATAACAACCCATCACCAACCAAACTCAGATTATATTACGCCATAATTTCGTAGCTACAACCCCAAAATAAGAGCGCTTAGCTACTCATGTTTAATGAAAACACCAAGTACATAATTTCATACACTTTAATGTTCATGGAAAAGAAGAAGAAAAGGGAACCTAAAGTGCGTGTATTCTCGTCTCTCTACTCCTTTGAAACGTGCGTGAACCCCTCTCACAAGCCCTGATGATCTATTTATAGGGTTTGGAAAATAACCCTCTTTTCCTAATTGGACCCAGACTAAAACAAAAAATTAGAAAATTTTGGGGCTTCAGAGGCGCGGTGCCCCAAGATGGTGCCTGGATCTTAACTCAGTAGTCTTACCCCTGGCGCGGTGCACCAATAGTACTCCCAACCAGGTCTTCAGTTGTTTATGCCTTGGCACAACGCATTTACAGTACGCCCGCCCAGGTTCTCCTTTGGACTTCAGTTTTTGCTCCCGTTTAGCTTGTAGCATTTCACGTTCTTACTTCCGGGCACTTGTTTTTTCCAAAATTTCTGCATTATTTCAACACACACCATAGTGCATACTTATTCTTCATTCAATTCAAAATACACAATTAATTTGTAAAATATTCTCAAAACAATACTAAATATAGGCACAATAAGGTACATGGGCACATAAATGTGCCCAAGATCACCACCCACACTTAAACTTTTGTTCGTCCTTGAATAAACACCTGACTCATGCATGGATACTAAAACACAATGTACATAAGGATGTCCAACTTGGCTACACAATTTGTATTCCAATTTTCACCATTGCCCAAGCAGTTCATATTTTTACACAAGAATGATTAATCACACACCTCCTAACCTCAAGGACTAACTTTATAACGCAACAAACTCATATGCATCATTCAGTTAGCAATCATGTAAGTTACCAATACTTTCAATTTAACATGTGCCTCTCACCATAAATGAATTACCCACAAGAACTCACATAATATTTTTAACATCAGTGGGTGTAAAACAACAAAGTCATTCACTCTGTCAAACGATTGCATGTGCCACAAAAGATTTTTCATAGGATTACCCTTAGTGTTTTTCTCCACTAATACAAGAATGCGATAGTTTAGGATCAATTAGGACTTCTTGGGTTGTAACGTAGGCTGAGGGATGGATAGGACTATTATTTGTCTATAAATAGTGACTAACTTTCTCAAGCGCTTTTAATACATTACTTTTCTTACTATACTCAACTCCAATCATCCTGTTAATTTTTTCTTTCATTATTCTTGTTTATCTCTTATTTTCAATCCACTTACTAATTTTATGATAGGATGTCACTTTTCTTCTTTCTTCCTTCATTCATCACAATTCTTTTTATTTTTCCCCATTACAGGGTGTAAGTCTATTTAAAGCACCAATACCCCACTTCATATAACTTTATACTCGCTTGTCCCTTTTTCCTTTATATTTTTTTTTAAAAGATCTTAGGATTTTGAATCAAATTAATGGGCTCAAGAAGAAATGGGATAAGCTACGTATAAGGCTACTAAAGAAATATTTCAAGGCTCAGAGGGGTTAACTAGGGATTAAGTATTAATGTTGGGCACAAAACAAGGGGGAAACAAAAATAATGTTATCAAAGAAACACCTACATTATTTCCTAAACTCTACAATCTTCATTTTATTTCACACACACACCGAACAAGTTCTAGCTATCAACATGTACGCATAGAACACAGAAAAGTCTCACACACATGGCATATATATAATTGAAGAATGTCAACTACAGATTACCAACCACACAATCATATGAATTCAATATTAAGCACGCATCATTTGAGTCGAGTACAAGAGCTTAGGTGTCTTAAACTAGTCATTGCATTTCATCGCATGCTTTTAATACAATCATACAGCCAAGTCAAACACCTTATATACATGCATACTTAATAACAATGAATACCGTTAAGAAGGTCGTCATCCATCTATCATAGGTCAACGTCACTCAACTACAACTTACTTATACCTATAAAACTTTTTGTACGGTTCAATAGGGACTATCCTTGGCTAAAGAACCAAAAACAACTACCAAGGAACCCAAAATAAAAAAATGCACTAAAACAAACTCTATACAATAATAAAGTTTTAAGAATTCCAACTCCCACCCAATATTTTAACCAAGCACTGTCCGTAATGCACAAATTCGATACGCAGTACAAGAGTGAAAGAAGTAACTCTCTGATCTACTCAATCATCATCTCCTCCATCAGTGGCAGTAGGATCATCAACCGCCAAAAGAGCAGTGAAAGCATTATCCTCCGGCTTGTCCTCCTCAACATCACCGCCTATCTCATCAATCATAGGCTCATCATCATCTAGAGGTTCTTGAAAGGTCGGGCCCATCCGGCGTATGTATATAATACTATGCCTAAGAGGATAAAAATCAGCCAAAAAAGTCATTTCTTCATCCATTTCTAGACGGCCACCAATTCGCAATTATAATTCTCCCATACCAAACATATAACCCATCCAACTATCATCGCGATCTTGTCGGTCCACGACAAAAAACACCGCCCTGTGGGCTGTATCTTGGGCCTTAGTCTTGGTCACATCAACTAGATTACATACCAAATATGGCACCCTCGGTGCACACAAATCATGAACCTCTTCTTCAACCCTCTCATCCTGCAAAAGCTGGGTTATCATACTACCATAGTAGAAACCAATTGTTGTTCCAGAACTTCATCGTATTATGGAGTAGCATAGACCCAACATTTACCTACAATCCCTTCATCAAGCGATATACTAAAACAACCCTATCCTGATTTATATCAGACATGTGCTTACACAGCAACAATACACTGCAAATAATTTTTAACCACACACTAACTTCGCTATTGAGATGCGCATAGTGAAGCGTAGAATGTCTCTTAGTATCCTTTACCCTATCCCAACATATAGTAGAATTAACACCACACAAAGTGTGATGAATATCTCTATAAGGGGTTGTTCTTTTATGTCAAATACTTTGAATAATCACAATGAGGAGTTCCCAAAAACTCATTCAATGCCCGAGTAGTGAAACGAATAGTCTTACCACTAACTTCCACCTTGTTACTACTAGACTGCTCCGTATTCCAATTCACATAAAATTCATGAATGAAAGTAAGATTACATTAACCTTGGTCTTTGAAGATGTATTAAAGACCCAAGTCGTATACCCTCTCATGAATTTAGGGGAAATCAGCCTATAATCAGCCCTCATTGACTTATTCATCTCCCATATACTTGACCTCTTTCTAGAAATTGAACCAATCCAATCCAGACCTCTCTACTTCTTGCTTTTTGAAATGCCAGGGTGGCAACTTTGAGCTTGTTGGTTCCACAGAAGAGGGTTCCCCACTCTTTAGAGGTCTCTTATTACCCGTTCCTGCCTCCACTTGTTTGCCTTTGGGTGCCATTAAAAAAGAACAATAGGGATTTATAAAGGTGGGGCAGATTATATGATTACAGTGGTGGTTTAAAGATGTGGGTGACTGGAAAAGAGAAGAGAAGTAGTGTTGGGGTTGTGTAAGGGAATGGAGTTGGTAGGGAGAGGGTTTTAAATGAGAAATTTTATTAGGGAGATGGAGGAGAAGGGTTGTAGGTGTGGGAGATCGGGTGGGGAAGTGGGAGAGTTGAGGGAATGAGGGAGTGAAAAAGTTGGTTCTTTTAACAAGAGGGTTTTTTGATTTGGGACCCAAACTTGTCAATATGACATTTGTAGCGCGGCACTCCCATATCATGCTAACTTAGAAATTTATTCAACAGAGGCTTGGCGCGACGCGCCAGGATAGAGCTCATCTAAATCTTCTGAAGTTTATCCCTTGGCACGGCGCGCCTACAGAGTGTCCGACCAGGACCTCAGTAGTTTGGGTCCTAGCGCGATGCATCAGCAGTGCGCCAGCCTGCCAGTGTTTCTATTTTTTTGTATTTTGTGTCTGCCTTCTCTTTTTCCAAATTATCTCCTATCACTCTGCACATTAACTACCCAAGGTTAGAATAACAAACACGATAAGTTGCCTCCCATCCAGTGCCTTATTTTTTGTCGTGGCACAATGCCTTCTTTTTAGAAACCGTCCTACTCCTAAAATTTTAAAGAACAACAACAACAACAACAACCCAATAAAATCCCATAATATGAGGTCTCTGGAGGGTAAAGTTTATGCATACCTTACTCTAACAAAGGTAGGATAGATATTTTCAAAAGACCATCGGCTTAATAAAAGCATAAAAAGAGGTTAGATAAGGATAAGAAGTTCAAAGCAATATCAGAAAAAAAATAATGAGAGTGACACAAATAAAATAGAGTAATCAAAGTACAAAAAGTAATAGATAATAACAAAAATCAAAGCACAAGAAATTATAGTGCGCTATGCGCCTACTAATAAGGTAGAATAACGAGACTATGTACTAGCCTTCTACCCTAATGTGGATCCTCCACACCCTCCTATCTAAGGTCATATCCTCAGTAGGTTGTAGATGTGTCATGTATTGTCTAATCACCTCTCTCCAATATTTCTTTGGCCCACCCCTACCTCTTCTGAAACCATTCATGGCCAATCCCTCACACCTCCGCACTGGGGCATCTATGTCTCTCTTCTTCATATGCCCAAACTATCTCAGTCACATTTCCCGTATCTTGTCTTCCACCGGGGCCACTCCTACATTATCCCTGAATAGCCTCATTTCTAATGCTTTTGCTCCTGATATGCCCACACATCCATCTCAACATTCTCATCTTGGCAACTTTCATTTTTTGAATGTGAAAAACTTTAACTAGTCAATACTCTACCCTATAAAACATAGTCGGTCAAACCACCACTTTGTAGAACTTTTCCTTAAGTTGTTGTGGAACCTTCTTATCAAATAGCACACTGGAAGCGACCCTCCATTTCATCCACTCTACCCCAATACGGTGTGTGACATCATCGTCAATCTCCCCGCTGCCTTGCATGATAGACCCAAGGTACTTAAAACTACTTTTCTTTTGGATGGTCTGGTCACCAAGCCTAACTTCCACGCTAACCTCTTGAGGTATCTCACTGAACTTGCACTCTAAGCACTCTGTCTTGGTCCTACTCAACTTAAACACTTTAGACTCCAAGGTATGTCTCCAATCCTCCAGCTTAACATTAACTCCACTACGAGTCTCATCAATTAGGACTATGTCGTCTGCAAAAAGCATTCACCATGGCACCTCATCTTGAATTTATCACGTCAATCCATCTATCACCAAGGCAAATAAAAATGGACTGAGAGATGATCCTTGATGCAACCCCATCACAACTAGAAAGTGCTCTGAATCCCCTCCTACTATCCTTACCTTGGTTTTGGCACCCTCATACACATCCTTGATCACCCTAATATACGCCACAGGTACACTTTTAGCCTCCAAACATCTCCATAGTATCTCTCATGGAACTTTATCATAAGCCTTTTCTAGGTCGATGAATACCATATGCAAGTCCCTCTTTCTCTCCCTATATTGCTCCACCAGTCTCCTTATAAGATAGATAGCTTCTATAGTTGAGCGTCCCAGCATAAATCCGAACTGATTCTCTAAAATAGACACGTCTCTTCTCACTCTCATCTCCACCACTCTTTCCCGCACTTTCATAGTATGGCTTAGAAGCTTGATACAACTATAGTTGTTGCAGCTCTGGATATCTCCCTTGTTTTTGTATAGGGCGATCATTATGCTCGACCTCCATTCTTCGGGAATTATTTCCATCTTAAAGATGACATTAGATGACCTAGTTATTCACTCCAAACCTACCAAGCTCGCGCTCTTCCAAATTTCCCCAGGAATCTCATCAGGTCCGGTCGCTCTTCCCCAGCGCATCCTACGAACAACACCCTTAACCTCCTTGACCGTAATACTCCTGCAACCCCCAAAATCATGACGCCTCCCTGTATGTTCCAAATCTCCTAACACAATCTCTCTGTCCCCTTCTTCATTCAAGAGTTTATGGAAGTATGACTATCATATCTGTTTAATAAGGGTCTCCTCTACCAATACTTTTACATGGTCATCTTTAATGCACTTCACTTGATCCACATTGCTTCCCTTCTCTCTCATGCCCTGGCTAGCCTGAACAATTTCCTATCCCCGCCTTTCTCTTCTAGTTCAGCATAAAGGCGCTCAAAAGCTATTGTTTTGCCGTCAAAACTGCCGACTTCGCCTTCTTCCCCACTATCATATAAATTTCTCTCTTCGTTCACTTCTCCATCTCATCATTTCTTTCTATCAACTTTGTATATGTCATCTTCTTTGCATCCACCTTCCTTTACACTTTTCTATTCCATCATCTGTCCCTTTGATGTTGTAAGGACCTTGAGGGTGATTTTCGAAAATTTGTACAAAACACGCGTGAACAGTAACACGCATGAATAGTAACTTTTTGGGCAAAAAATGCCCCTTTCTTTCCATTTCAATATTTTCATCAATTGTTTGAGTTCTTGAACTCCTTGAGGTGATTTGAGAAGAGATTTTTAAGGCAAAGTATTGGGTAAGTGATTTTTGAACTAAAACCTTTCCTTTTCATGTGAGTTGAATATTACTTCCATGTCATATGTGTTTTGATGCATTCATCCTCATTCATCATAAAAGTTGAGAAATATGGAAATTCTTTTTGAGAAAGAAAATGAAACACCTTTAAACCTTTGTATCTTGAGTCCCTGTCCGAGGTAGTATTATGGCAGGGTAGTAGATGCATTGTGATCCCTTGACCATGAGGAGGTGGCAAGGATAATGAGATATTATGATTGATGTATATGGTCTGCGAGACCCCCATGGGTCCTACTTGGTAGCACAGCTCGGCAGGTGTATACGATAGGCTGTGCGACAGTCCTGATTCCACCGTACCACCACATCATTGCATCATCGTATTGTATTGCATTGCATTGATATCTGTGTTGCTTGAATTATCTGATTAATTATGATTATGAGCTATTATTACGGGTCTACTTTACTCGTGCCACTATATATATAAATTGGCAGCATCGATGCCGAAGTGAGACTTTACTGTATGTAGGTGGAAGCATTTCTTAGTTTATTTCATAGGTTTGATTAATTTCTTATACTTAGTCAGCTAAAACCTATTAAATACATATGAATTATACTCACCCCTACTTATGTATCCCTTTTTGATGTAGATACTAGTTGGGGTACCTCACATGGCAGTTGATATTCTAGCGGATTGTGTATTTTTAGATTAGTGGTGAGGTCCCAGAATTTGGATCGTCACTAGTCTATCCTTATTTTTCAGTCATTTGTATCATTCAGAAACTTATGTTGTATCTTCAGATTTGAACCTTGTATTAGATGCTCTTTATACTTATGACACCAGGTTTTGGGATAATTTTCTCTTTATTGTTTTCTTATTTAAATTGTGGCATCACTTTCCCCTTTGGGAGTCTGGTATGAGTTTTATTTTTAGGGTTACACATCAAATTGGGTTTTGAGATGTGTGCCATCATGACCTCGATTTTTGGGTCATGACAAATTGGTATCAGAGCACTAGGTTCACCGGTCTCATAAGTTAAAGAGCAGAGTATCTAGTAGAGTCTTGCAGATCGGTACGTAGACGTCCGTACTTATCTTTTAGAGTCTACAAGATACTTAATAGGAGGATTTCCTTCTTTTTATTCCATTCATGCGATTTATTCATATCAAGTATTGTATACCTCTAATCTATTCCTTCTGCGCAGATGGTGAGGACTAGAGCCACAATTACTGAGGGTGAGGGTGCACCTGCTGCCCGAGCCCTAGTACACGGGTGAGGTAAAGGATGTGGTGGAGTTAGGGGATGAGACCGAGAAAGGGGAGCGGCACCTACTCGTAGATAAGCTAGAGAGTCATCACCTGAGCCCATATACGAGCATAAGGATGACTTGGAGCAGAAGACTGAAGAGTAGAGGCCATCCCAGCCTCATGTGGTTCCCAATAGTGCTCCGATGCTTCAGGAGCTACTGGTTCGATTATTGGCTAGACTGGATGGTACTCCTACCTCTGGTATTCTTCCAAGTAGTGTAGGTTCTCCTATCATAGTTGGTGCTACACCGCTAGTTCAGGGGCCTAGTGTAGGATTTCATACTCATGGTTCTTCTTTAGTGCCTTCTATTGCACCTCCGAGATTTGCAGCTCTGCCAGTTTCTGTTAGTGCTGCCATGTCGATAGCTGAGCAGAAGAGCTTCGAGAGGTTTGTTCGAGTAGCGCCTCCAAGGTTTGATGGTACAGCCAAAGAGAAAGCCTATGACTTTTTGACTAAGTGCCAAGACAGGTTATTCAACCTAGGCATCTTAGAGGCACATGGAGTAGCTTACACTTCATATCAATTTGCGGGAGTATCCAAGGAGTAGTGGAGGTCGATTCTTGCCCGTGGACCTATTGGTTCTCCTATGATGAGTTGAGAACAGTTTACTGAGATATTCCTTGAGAGATTTATGCCTTATAGCCTCCGTGATTAGCGTAGGGATGAGTTTGATAGACTAGAGCAGGGCTCCCTATCTGTATCTGAGTATAAGACTCGCTTTCATGAGTTATTTTATTATACTATGTTGAGTATTCCCGCTGAGTTTGAGCGGATTTGCAAGCTAGTGAAGGGATTCGTCGGTTATCTCTAGGAGGCTACAGCCTCTCTTGTACTGTCTAGTGATACATTTCAGAGTATTATTGATCATTCCAGGATGATAGAAAGTATCCAACATGCTAGACAAGGCGGGGCCAAGAGGTTCCGTCAGCAGGGTCATTTCAGCGATCATTCCTCCAAGGGCAGAGAATATTTGGGTTCTGGAACCCATAATTATCAGGGCAGACCGGTCCAGGCAGTTATTCAGGGTTCTTCGAGCTCTAGAGGCCATTTTGACACTTTTGGTTATCCCCCACGGGGTTCAGGTCCTCGAGGTTCTTATGTGTGTAATGAGTTTGAGCATAAGGCCCAAGATTGCCCCAAACGTGCTTCTTCTACTGAGCGGCCCAGGGCACCAGTTGTTCGTTCTACAGATGCTCCAGCTATTCGAGGTTCTTTGCAGAATACTAGAGGTGGCACCCGTGGTGCTAAGGGTGAAGCACGAGGTGGTGCTCATGGTGGTTCGCAGGCTAAAGGTGACCGTCCGTTATGCTATGTTATACTGGGTAGATATAAGGCAGAAGCCTCTGATGCAGTTATTATAGGTATTGTTCCAGTTTGCCATCGTTCTGCTTCAGTATTATTTGACCCAGGGTCTACCTATTCTTATGTGTCGACTTATTTCGATGTGGGTATTGATTATGTGAGTGAGTCCCTTATTGTGCCTATTACTATTTCTACCCCAGTAGGTGAATCTTTAGTGGTGGATCAAGTATACAAGGGATGTTTGGTGATATTTTCGGGTAGAGAGACCCGTGCAGACTTGATTATATTAGACATGCTTAATTTTAATGTGATACTGGGTATGGACTGGTTATCTCCTTTCATGCTATATTAGATTATTATGTAAAGACCGTGACCTTATCTTATCCTAGTTTACCTAGCATGGTATGGAAGGGTAATCCAAGTTTATATCCTAAGCGGGTGATATCTTATATTCGTGCTTGTCGCTTGATGGATAATGGTTATTTGTCTTATTTGGCTCATGTACATGATCTCACTATAGAGTCATATACTATAGAGACTATGAAGGTGGTGAGAGAGTTTATGGATGTATTTCCTACAGACTTGCCGGGAGTTCCTCCTGACCGTGATATCGATTTTGTAATTAATTTAGAGCCTGACACTAAATCCATCTCTATTTCTCCTTATCGGATGGCTCTGATAGAATTGAAAGAGTTGAAAGAACAATTGGAAGATTTATTGAAGAAAGGGTTTATTAGACCTAGTATATCACCGTAGGGTACACCAATTTAATTTGTGAAGAAGAAAGATGGTACTATAAGGATGTGTATTGACTATCGACAGTTGAACAAAGTTACTATAAAGAACAAGTATCCTCTCCCTTGCATTGATGATTTATTTGACCATATTCAGGGTGTATCGGTGTTCTCAAATATTGATTTGAGGTTGGGTTACCATCAGTTGAGAGTTCGGGAATCTGATATCCCGAAGACTACATTCAGGACTCGTTATGGGCATTATGAGTTTATGGTTATGTCCTTCGGGTTGACTAATACCCCGGCTGCTTTTATAGAGTTGATGAACCGGGTATTTCGACCTTATTTAGACTCGTTTGTGATCGTGTTTATTGATGACATCTTGGTTTATTCCAAGAATAAGGTAGATCATGTTAGGCACCTGAGGACAGTCCTTCAAAGATTGAGAGAAGAGAAGTTGTATGCAAAATTTTCCAAATGTGAGTTTTGGCTTGAGTCTGTGACATTCTTGGATCATATAGTGATCAAGGATGGTATTATGGTTGATCCAGCCAAAGTTGCAGCGGTTCGTGATTGGGTTAGGCCTACTTTAGTTATCGAGATTCAGAGTTTTATTAGGTTGGCAGGCTACTATTGTCGGTTTGTTCAAGGATTATCTTCTATTGCAGCCCCATTGACTAGGATAACTCAAAAGACCGTGGCATTTCAATGGACTGATGAGTGTGAGGCGAGCTTTCAAAAGCTCAAGGAATTATTGACTTCAGCACTTATTCTAGCCTTACCCGAGGAGGGCATGGCATTTATTGTGTTTTGTGATACTTTGGGAGTCGTCTTGGGTGGTGTATTAATGCAAAAAGGTAGAGTTATAGCTTATGCTTCTCGACAGTTGAAGGTACATGAGAAGAACTATCATACCCATGACTTAGAATTAGCAGCGGTGGTGTTTGTTCTAAAGTTGTGGAGGCATCATCTCTATGGAGTGCATTGTGAGGTCTATACTAACCACCGTAGCCTTAAGTATATCTTTTCTCAGCCGAATCTGAACATGCGGCAGCGTAGGTGGTTAGACTTATTGAAAGACTATGATATCACCATACTTTATCATCCAGGCAAAGCTAATGTGGTAGCGGATGCCCTGAGTCGCAAAGTAGTTAGCATGGGTAGTTTGGCCTTCCTTAAGGCTGTTGAGAGGTCTTTGGCGTTAGAGGTTCAGTCATTGGCTAGACAGTTGGTCTGACTTGATATTTCTACATATCATGGTATTTTGGCCTTTGTGGAGGCTAGGTCTACTTTGATGGACCAGATTTGTACACACCAGTTTGAAGATGACAAGTTGAGGGCCATTCGAGACAAAGTGTTGAGTGGTGAAGCAAAATTAGCCTCTCTTAATTCGAAAGGAGTTTTGAGGATTAATGGTCGTATTTGTGTGCCCAAAGTGAGTGAATAGGTACGTATGATATTGGAGGAGGCTCATTATTCCAAATATTCAATTCACTCGGGAGTGGCAAAGATGTTTCATGACTTGAAACAACACTATTGGTGGTGTGGCATGAAGAGAGACTATTGATTTTGTGGCTAAGTGTCTAAATTGCCAACAAGTGAAGTATGAGCATCAGAAACCGGGTGGTCCTATGCAAAGGATGCCCATTCCTGAGTGGAAATGAGAGCGTATTACTATAGACTTCGTGTCTGGATTACCCATGGCATTGGGTAAGTATGACTTTGTCTGGGTGATTGTGGATCGATTAACCAAATCAGCCCATTTCCTTCAGGTGAAGACTAGCTACAATGTGGATCAGTTAGCTAGGATCTATCTTCGTGAGATTATTAGGCTGCATGGGGTGCCTATCTCTATTGTATCGAATCGAGGTTCAGTTTTCACCTCTCATTTTTGGAAGGCATTACAGCGTAGTTTGGGTACGCAGCTAGAGATGAGTTCAACATTTCATCCCCAAACCGATGGTCAGTCCGAGCGGACTATTCAGGTGTTGGAGGATATGCTTAGGGCCTGTGTGATTGATTTTGATGCCCGATGGGACCAATACTTTCCCTTAGCAAACTTTGCCTATAATAACAGTTATCACTCCAACATTCAGATGGCACTATTTGAGGCATTGTATGGTCGTAGGTGTCGATCACCCATTGGATGGTTTGATTCTATTGTGGTTGATGCATTGGATACTGACTTACTTAGAGATGTTGTGGAGTGGGTACGTTTGATTCAGGGTCGACTATTGACAGCTCAGAGTCGTCAGAAGAGTTATGCTGACAGGAGGGTTCGTCCCTTAGAGTTCATGGTGGGTGATTGTGTGTGGCTTAAAATATCACCCATGAAGGGTGTGATAGGGTTCGGAAAGAAGGGCAAGCTAAGCCCAAGATTTGTTGGCCCATTTGAAATCCTGAAGAGAGTAGATGGAGTGGCATATGAGTTGGCCTTACCCCCTAAATTGTCAGCTGTCCATCCGGTGTTTCATGTTTCCATGCTTCGCAAATACATACTGGATGAGTCTCATGTGATTTCTTATGATGCAGTAGAGTTGAGTCCCGATTTGACTTATGAGGAGGAGCCGACAGTTATTTTAGATAGGCGGCTTCGTAGACTCAGGACCAAGGAGGTCGCTTCGGTTAAGGTGCAGTGGCAGCATCGGCCTGCTAAGGAGGCGACTTGGGAGTTAGAGTCTGATATGCAGGCTCGGTACCTTCAGCTTTTTGAGACCCCAGGTACTTTATTTTATCTTATGTTCGAGGACAAACATCCTTTTTAGTGGTGGATATTGTAATGACCTTGAGGGTGATTTTCAAAAATTTGTATAAAACACACGTGAACAGTAACACGCGTGAACAGTAACACATGTGAACAGTAACCTTTTGGGCAGAAAATGCCCCTTTCTTCCCATTTCAATATTTTCATCAATTGTTTGAGTTCTTGAACTCCTTGAGGTGATTTGAGAAGAGATTTTTAAGACAAAGTGTTGGGTAAGTGATTTTTGACCTAAAACCTTTCCTTTTCATTAAGTTTTTGATGATTTTAACCCCTAAAGTTTAGTTTCAAATCCCAAATATCTTTATTTCTTCCCTAATTCGAATTTAAGGAAAATAGTGATTTCTAACTCATTTTGAGCTCTATTTTTATGGGTTTTTCAACCATGAGTTCCTTATTATAAGTAGAATGTGATTGTCTAATAAATTTCCAGATTGATCTTTTTTGGAAATAATTAATTTTTGGATCATTTTACCCCTGTTTCCGAAACCTATCAATATGGGTGTCATTAGACTCCTTGTGATGTGTATGTTTTATTGTTGATAGTGGGTTGTCAGTCCGGACATTGAATTCGAGAGTTGCTTGTTCGGTGGAGGTGTTCGAGTACGGTTTTGGCAATTGTGGTAGGTTTGGCTATCCTTCTTTGAGATTGAGATGGGGTAATTAGTCATTGATATGTTATAGACTTTGGGATGAGGTCGTATTATGAGTTTATAATGTTATATATATATTGTGATTCCCGTGTGGGGTATTATTTATTAATGTATTGCCATGTGGTGGTTTATTTGTATTACATAGCCCGTGTGGAGGCCTTATTTGTTATCTTATTTGCTTTGAGAGCATGTGATTCGTGATTTACCTAAGAGAGAGGCTTGAGTATATTATTTGACTTGTGATGCTCGCCTGAGAGGTTGAGTTGGGTTTTTTGATAATGCTTGAGTATTGAAATATTGTTGAGAAAGGGATGAATATTCCTATTACTATTTATTGAGGGTGAATATCATGTGTAGGTTAAGTTTTGAGAACTTTGAACCTTCTACCACATGTGAGTTGATTATTACTTCCATGTCATATGTGTTTTGATGCATTCATCCTCATTCATCATAAAAGTTGAGAAATATGGAAATTCTTTTTGAGAAAGAAAATGAAACACCTTTAAACCTTTGTATCTTGAGTCTCTGTCCGAGGCAGTATTATGGCAGGGTAGTAGATGTATTGTGATCCCTTGACCACGAGGAGGTGGCAAGGATAATAAGATATTGTGATTGAGGTATATGGTCTGCGAGACCCCCATAGGTCCTGCTTGGTAGCAAAGCTCGGCAGGTGTATATGACAGGCTGTGCGATAGTCTTAATTCCACCGTACCACCACATCATTGCATCATAATATTGCATTGCATTGCATTTATATCTGTGCTGCATGAATTATCTGGTTAATTGTGATTATGAGTTGTTATTACGGGTCTATTTTACTTGCACCACTATATATATAAACTGGCGGCACCGATGCCAAAGTGGGACTTTTTTGTATGCAGGTAGAAGCGTTTCTTAGTTTATTTCATAGGTTTGATTAATTTCTTATACTCAGTCAGCTAAAATTTATTGAGTACATGTGAATTATACTCACCTCTACTTCTGTATCCCTTTTTTATACAGATACTAGTCGGAGTACCTCACATCGCAGTTGATATTCTAGCGAATTGTGTATTCTTAAATTAGTGGTGAGGTCCCAGAATTTTGATCGTCACTAGTCTATTCTCATTTTTCAGTATTTTGTATCATTCAGAGACTTATGTTGTATCTTCAGATTCGAACTTTGTATTAGATGCTCTTTATACTTATGACACCAGGTTTTGGTATAATTTTCTCTTTATTGTTTTTCTTTTTATTTAAATTGTGGCATCACTTTCCCCTTTGAGAGTCTGGTATGAGTTTTATTTTTAGAGTTACACATCAGATTGGGTTTTGAGATGTGTGCCATCATGCCCTCGATTTTTGGGTCATGACAAATGCCGACTACGACTACCTGTCGAGACTCCCAACACTTCCCTTGCTATAACCCTAATACAACTAGCCGTCCTATCCCACATACTGTTCGCATCGCTACTACTATCCCAGGCCTTTATATCCTTCAATTTCTCTTCCATCTCCAGAGCACTAGTCGTGGTCAAACTCTCCCATCTGATCCTAGGTCAGTCATCCCCGACCCTCTTCTTTCTCGTTATCTTGATCCCTAAATCCATTATCAAGATCTTATGTTGGGTTGTAAGATTGTCGATCGGAATAACCTTACTGTCTTTGCACATACCTTTGTCATCCTTCCTAAGGAGTAGAAAATCTATCTGAATCTTAGCCACCGAACTACGGAAGGTTACCAAGTGGTCCTCCTTCTTTGGGAGACTCGAATTGGCTATCACCAACCTAAAAGCTCTTGCAAAATCAAAAAGTGAAACTCCTCCTCCATTTTTGTCCCCGAAGCCAAAGCCTCTATGCACATCATCATACCCTTCCGAAATAGACCTAGTGTGCCTATTGAAATCCCCTCCCATGAAAAGCTTCTTAGTAGGCGGTATGCCTCCCACTAACTCGTCCAAATCCTCCCAAAAGAGCCTCTCATCCTCATTATCTAAGCCCGCTTGCAGCGTATAAGCACTAATAATATTCAACGTGATCTCTTCAACGACCATCTTAATCTACATCATCCTATCAGTGACTCTTCTAACCTCCACCACCTGATCCCTTAAATCACTGTCTACTAAAATTTCTACCCCATCCTATACTTTAATCTACCAGAAAACCAAAGCTTATACTCGTCTACCTTCTTAGCTTTAGAATCTACCCATTTGGTTTTTTGGACACAAGCTATTTTAATCTTCCTCTTCTTTAGAATCTTAGCTAGCTCTATGGATTTTTCCATTAACGTCCCAATATTCCAAGAACCTACTCTCAGTCTAAATGCTCTTTTAACCCACTTACCTTTTCTTACCCTCGTCCTTGTCCCTGTCCTTGAGTAAGAACATGACCTTAGTCTACCATCACTACCCAAACCCAAGAAAATACATATGAACTAATAAATTATTCAAAAGTCTAAAGTTAGCAAAATGTAACTACAAGTGTATGAACAAAGAATAGATATAGGAAGATATGGAAATCGGAGGTACCAACTCTAGTTGAAATGAACCTGGTTGCTACTGGAAAATACTGTTCACTTTGGAGTACTATTCACGTCAGAGTTACCATTTATATCGGCTTACCAACAAGCTCTTTTTCCTCTTAGATAATTTATCGAACAGATGGGATGCCTTCAAAATTAAAGTTGCACAGTCAACAACCCCAAACCCAGCAAGCTAGAACTGCAGCAATGGTGGATGTAAGTCCTATGTGCTAATAGAAATCACGAATTTCCTCCCGTGTAGCGCTTAATTTACCATCATGGCATGACCCATCTCTTCCATCACTCATATTCAAGCTCTACAGCTTCTTCCTCACTGTGAACATCATCTCCAAAGTAGTGCTTGAGTCTTTGCCCATTAACCAAAAATGTAGGCGTCTTCTTTGCATTTTACAGTTCCACAGCTCAATGAGGTATCATACACACCACTTCAAAATGGCCACTCCACTTGGACCTTAACTTTCCTCAAAAAAGTTTAAGTCTAGAGTTAAAGAGGAGTACCTTTTGTCCTAGTTCAAAGGTGTGAATAGTGATGTATTTATCCTGCCATCACTTTGTTTTCTCTCTATAAACTTTGGCATTTTCATAGGCTTAGAGCCTTAACTCTTCTAACTCATGTAATTAGTCCAGCCGCTTCTGTCCTGGTAACTCTGGGTCGAGATTTAACTTATTGACTGCCCAAGAGGCTTGATGCTCTAACTCAACTGGTAGGTAACACGCTTTACCAAATACCATCTGATATTGGGAGGTCCCAATGGGTGTTTTGTAAGAAGTTATGTATACCCATAGTGCCTTATCCAACTTTGCTAACCAATCTTTCCTTTGTGCATTCTCAGTCTTTTGCAATATCTTATTTACCTCTCTATTGGAGACCTCGACATGCCTACTGGTTTGTGGATGATACGCTATAACTACCTTATGCCTCACCCCATACTTAGTCAATAGATTCTTCACTATCTGATTTATAAAGTGTGTTCCTCCATCATTAATAATGGCTCAGGGAGTACCAGACCGAGTGAAAACGTGCTTCTTCAAGAACTTTCTCACCACTTTTGAATCATTAGTGTGGAAAGCCATGGCCTCAACCCATTTAGACACATAGTCCACTGCCACTAAGATATAGTGGTTCCCATAAGATGATAGAAATGGACCCATGAAGTCCATACCCCATATACCAAAGATCTCAACCTCCAAGATATTATTCAAAGGTATTTCGTGTCTCCTTGATATTGTGTCCATCCATTGACATTGATCACAGTTCTTTACATGCCCTATAGCATCTTTAAATAGTGTAGACAAAAAAAAACTAGATTGTAATACCTTGTGGTCAGTTTTCTCCCCTTCATGATGGCCACCATATGGTGATGAGTGGCAACTATATAACACTTGGCACACCTCAGATTCGGGCACACACTTTTTTACTATTCGGTAGGCACCTTGCTTGAATAAGTAAGGCTCATTCCATATGTAGAACCTGCCTCATATATCAATCTTTTCTTCTGTTGCTAGTTCGCATCTAGTGGGAACACTCTACTTACCAAGTAATTGACGATATTTGCATACCACGGCAATTCAGTCACCTTTAGAGATAATAGTTTTTCATCTGGAAATTTCTCTTTAATCTGCATCTGTTCCCCCCATATGTGTTGAACTCTCTAACCTGGAGAGGTGGTCTGCAACCCAATTCTTACAACCCTTGATTTTGATATCAAACTCTTGTAGCAACTAGATCCATCTTATGAGTTATGGCTTTGCATTGTTCTTATTGAATAGGTACCTAAGAGCTGCATGGTCAGTATAAATAATCACTTTAGTACCAACTAGATAGGATATGAACTTTTTGAATGCTTAAACTAGTGCTAGCATCTCCTTCCAAGATCTGCTTTTATTATATGGTCAATACCGATCTACTTTAGCTTGGGTTGAGTCAAGAGTCTTGCTTGCATAGTAGATAGAGTGGAAGATCTTATCTTTTCCCTGCCCTAAGACTACCCCCACTGCTATAGCACTAGCATCGCACATAATCTCAAAAGGTAAATCCCAATTGGGAGCAATCAAGATTGGGGATTTAGTCAATCTTTTCTTGCCTGCACACACTTATCATCGAATGCGAACTTTACTTCCTTCTCCAACAAACTAAATATGGGAATGGCTATTTTTGAAAAATCCTAAACGAACCTTCTATAGAACCCAACATGTCCTTAGAAGCTGCGAACTCCTTTTACTGAAATCGAAGGAGGTAACTTCTCTATTACTTCTATTTTGGATCTGTCCATTTCCAACCCCTTTTTTTACACTTTGTGACCCAAGACAATCCCCTCTTTTTACTAGAAAATGATATTTTTTCCAGTTTAGGACAAGATTGTCTCTTTTCATGTTGCTAATACCTTGTACGAATTCTGCAAACAAGAATCAAAAGACTCCCTAAAGACTGAGAAGTCATCCATAAAAATCTCCATAAAATCCTTGACCATTTCCTGAAAGATTACCATCATACACCTTTGAAAAGTTGCAGGAGCATTGCACAATCCAAATGGAATACGCTTGAAAGCATATGTTCCATAGGGAAAAGTGAGCGTAGTCTTTTTCTTGTTCTCAGGTGCAGTTGAGATCTGATTATACCTTGAATACCCATCCAGGAAACAATAATATTCCTGCCCAACCAACCTGTCTAGCATTTGATCAATGAAAGGAACTGGTAATGATCATTCCTTGTTGCCTCATTTAGTCTATGGTAGTCCATGCAAATTCTCCATCCAGTGACTGTTCTAGTGGGTCTTAGCTCATTCTTCTCATTTGTGATCACAATCATCCCAAGGTACATATTGGACTAGACTCACCTATTTGGTATCTGAGATAGGGTATATGATGTCTGAATCCAGGCACTTAATAACCTCTCTTCTTACAACATCCTTTATCATCGAATTTAGTATACGCTAAGGTTATGTGATTGGTTTGTGCCCTTTCTCCATGAAGATCCTGTGAATGCACAAGTCTGGACTAATCCTATAGAGATCAGTTATTTGCCATCCCATAGCTTTGTTTCTTCATCTAAGCACCTCCAAAGCTGTTGTAACTTGCATTTTATATAAGGAAGACGAAAGAATTATCGGTAAAGTATCATTAGGACCAAGAAATGCATACCTGAGATGAGATGAGAGTGGTTTCAACTCCAATTTAAGAGCTTCCTCAGTTGAGGGTTTGGGTAAAGCACCCAACACTCTATTCAATAGTTCCACCTATTTTTTCCATATGCTCACATTGTGAGTATTTAACACACCAATAATTTCTTGAGCTACCACATCACTCTATATGTCTTGACCAATTAACACTTTCTCCATAGGATCCCTTGATTCCATGAATTTCTCTACCACTGCTTCATCAATCATAGTTATCATAGACAACACCTCATATACAACAAGTAGTTTCAACGTGTTATACATGTCAAACACTTCTACCTTGTTATGAGCTCTCATTATGAGTTGTCCAGCCACTACATCTATCAATGCCCCTTCTGTTACCAAGAATAGGCATCCCAAAATGAAAGGGACATCTGGATCTGGCTCAAAGTACAAGATGACAAAGTCCACAGGAAAAATGAGAGATCCCACCTAGACTAAGACATCTTCAATGATTTCATCCAGCCTAGCCACTGAGCAGTTTACCAGTTGCAACAAGATGGTGGTATGCTTCTGTCACGACCTAAAAATTGAGGTCATAATGGCACACATCTCAAAACCCAATCTGATGTGTAACCCTAAAAATAAAACTCATACCAGACTCCCAAAGAGGAAAGTGATGCCACAATTTAAATAAAAAGAAAAATAATAAAGAAAAAATTATCCCAAAACCTGGTGTCATAAGTATAAAGAGCATTTAATACAAGGTTCGAATCTGAAGATACAACATAAGTCTCTGAATGATACAAAAGACTGAAAAATAAAGATAGACTAGTGACGATCCGAATTCTGGAACCTCACCACTAATCTGAGAATACACAATCCGCTAGAATACCAACTGCCACGTAAGATACCCCGACTAGTATTTGCATCAAAAAGGGATACAGAAGTAGGGGTGAGTATAAATCACATGTACTCAGTAGGTTTTAGCTGACTGAGTATAAAAAATTAATCAAACCTATAAAATAAACTAAGGAATGCTTCCACCTGTATACAAAAAAGTCCTATTTCGACATCGGTGCCGCCAATTTATATATATAGTGGCGCGAGTAAAGTAGACCCGTAATAACAGCTTATAATCACAATTAATTATATAATTCAAGCAGCACAGATATAAATGCAATGCAATGCAATATTATGATGCAATGATGTGGTGGTACGGTGGAATCAAGACTGTCACACAGCCTGTCGTATACACCTGTCGAGCTGTGCTACCAAGCAAGACTCATGGGGGTCTCGCAGACCATATACCTCAATCACAATATCTTATTATCCTTGCCACCTCCTTGTGGTCAAGGGATCACAATGCATCTACTACCCTGCCGTAATACTACCTCGAAAAGGGACTCAAGATACAAAGGTTTAAATGTGTTTCATTTTCTTTCTCAAAAAGAATTTCCATACTTCTCAACTTCTATGATGAATGAGGATGAATGCATCAAAACACATATAACATGGAAGTAATATTCAACTCACATGTGGTAGAAGGTTCAAAGTTCTCAAAATTTAACCTACACATGATATTCACCCTCAATAAATAGTAATAGGAATATTCATCCCTTTCTCAACAATATTTCAATACTCAAGCATTCTCAGAACCCCCAACTCAACTTCTCAGGCGAGCATCACAAGTCAAATAATATACTCAAGCCTCTCTCTTAGTCAAATCACGAATCACATGCTCTCAAAGCAAATAAGATAACAAATAAGGTCTCCATACGGGCTTTGTAATACAAATAAACCCCCACATGGCAATACATTAATAAATAATCCCCCACACGGGAATCACAATATATATATAATATTATCAACTCATACTACGACCTCATCCCAAAGTCTATAACATATCAATGACTAATTACTCCATCTCAATCTCAAAGAAGGATAGTCAAACTTATCTCAATTACCGAAACCGCACTCGAACACCTCCACCGAATAAGCAACTCTCGAATTTAATGCCCGGACTGACAACCCACTATCAACAATAAAACATACACATCACAAGGAGTCGAATGACACCTATATTGATAGGTTTCGGAACCGGGGGTAAAATGATCTAAAAATTAATTATTTCCGAAAAAGGTAAAATCTGGAAATTTATTAGACAATCACATTCTACTTATAATAAGGAACTCATGGTTGAAAACCCCATAAAAATAGAGCTCAAAATGAGTTAGAAATCACCATTTTCCTTAAATTCGAATTAGGGAAGAAACAAAAAAAATTGGGGTTTGAAACTAAACTTTAGGGGTTAAAATCATCAAAAACTTAATGAAAAGGAAAGGTTTTAGGTCAAAAATCACTTACCCAACACTTTTCCTTAAAAATCTCTTCTCAAATCACCTCAAGGAGTTCAAGAACTCAAACAAATGATGAAAATATTGAAATGGGAAGAAAGGGGCATTTTCTGCCCAAAAAGTTACTGTTCACGCGTGTTTTGTACAAATTTTCGAAAATCACCCTCAAGGTTGTTACAGCTTCGCATTCCCTAATCCTAATTTTTTAAACATAGAGGTGGGCATCAAGTTGATACTTGCTCCCAAGTTACATAGTCCTCTTGCATTCACACACCTGCCAATAGTAACCTGTACAGTGAAAATCCCTAAATCTTTCTTCTTGGTTGGGAGATTAACATTATTCATAATTCTAGAACTACACTCCTCAGTGAGTGCCACTATTTCATAATTAGATAACTTGATCTTGTTGGCCACAATGTCCTTGACATACTAGGCGTGCTTAGGGATACCCAGCAAAACATCAATCAAAGGTAAGTTAATGTGTACCTATTTTAGCAAGTCGATGAACTTCTCAAAGAACTCCTCATCCTTTTTTCTTCTTGAACTTTTGTGGGAATGGAGGAGTAGGTTTTGCTTTTGGTTCTAAAGTCCTCGGCAATGGTGCCAAAAGCTTATTGTGTCCAAATGCACATGCTTGTGTACGTGGTCTCACAAGTAGTAAAGTGGCTTTTTCGAGCCAAATATCAAACCCATAGGGAATTTAATGAGACTATTTATTCCTTTTCAATGAACTACACCAATTGTGTGTGCTGCAAGAGATTAAGTTAATTATACTACTAACTTTAGATATAAGAAAAATTACTACTATTAAAAACAATGCAGTGATTGTGTAGATTAATAAGATTAAGAGAAATTCCAGGGCTGTAGCACAAGGGGAAGTCAAACATAACATTCTCTGTTTTTAGTCTCTAATGGGTTATTTATTTACTAATTTATAGGGTTGCTAATACAATCATGGTCTTCCGACCACTAATTGCCTATATTTATCGATAGCCTAACTACACCGTTGAGTGGGGATAGGCATGAATCAATAAAACTGCATTAAGTTATTTTTATATTTCTTAATCAAGCGTGGTATACAGGTATGTGTCACTACATCCTGTATACGAATCACCCTAAGTTACCCTAGCATGAACACGTTCCCCATATTCTTTGTTCTATATCCTTTTCCTCTTCCGAATTCAAGGGAGAAAACACATGTATTCTAATGCTGGCCAAATATTAAAATAGTAAAAACAAAATTGCAGGAGTAATTAGTAATAAAAACCCATCATCAACTAAACTCAGATTATATTACGCCATACTTTCGTAGCTACAGCCCAAGAACAAGGGCGCTTAGTTACTCATGTTCAATAAAAACACCAAGTACATAAGTTCATACACTTTAATGTTCATGAGAAATAAGAAGAAAAGAAAACCTAAAGTGCGTGTAGTCTCATCTCTCTACTCCTTTGAAACGTGCGTGAACCCCCTCTCATAAGCTCTAGCGGTCTATTTATAGGATTTGAGAAATATCCCTCATTTCCTAGTTGGACCCGGACTAAAATAAAAAATTAGAAAACTCTACGGCTTTAGTGGAACCAAGATGGCGCCAGGATATTCACTTAGTAGTCTTACTCCTGGCGCGGCGTGCCAGCAGTGCACCAGGATCTTCCCTCAGTAGTCTTACCCTTGGCGTGGCGTGCCAGAAGTGCTCCCGCCCAGGCCTTCAATTGTTTATGACTTGGCGCGGCGTGCTTGTATTATGCCAGCTCAGGTTCTCCTTTGGACTTCACTTCTTGCTCCTGTTCAACTTGTACCATTGCATATTCTTACTTTCGGGCACTTATTTTTCTCCTAAATTCCTGCATTCACTCAACACACACCTTAGTGCATACTTGTTCTTCATTCAAATCAAAACACATAATTAATCTGTAAAATATTCTCAAGACAATTACTAAATATGGGCACAATAAGGTATACAGACATATAAATGTGCCCAAGATCACTAAGCTTGCCCCACCTCCAAAATCTTATCATGCCTTTCATGGGCAATACTCGGAGTAATACTCTACCACCAACAACAAATCTTAATAGCCGATGCCTATGATCAACACAACTCTAGTTTCTACTCTGAGCCGTCTAGAGCCTACCCTGAATCACCCTCATATGATCTAAGTCTTCCTGAATCAAGTCTGTACCACGTGATCTAGGCTTCATAGACTCAAACTAACTAATTAAAGAGTGACAATGCCTACCATATAAAAAATCAAACTGGCTATCTGAATAATAGAGTGGTAGCTATTGTTGTACGTAAAATGAAAAAATTGGGTCCCACTGACCTCCAAAATGTATAACACATGCCCGCAACATATCTTCAAGAACTTGAATAGTGCTTTCCGACTGACTATCATTCTATTGGTGAAAAGTCGTGTTAAGATCGACAGGGGTGCCCAAATCCTCCTAAAAAGTCCTCCAAAAGTTGGATGTGAACTGTAAATCCTAGTCTGAGATGATAGATATAGGTACAGCATGAAGATGAACTACCTCCGAATATAGATATGGGCCCACCTCTTAGCTCTAAAAGAAGTATGAACAAGGAGGAAGTGTGCTGACTTGGTTAGTCGATCAATGATGAACCAAATACTATCAATACCTCTGTAAATGCAAGGCAACCCTACAATGAAATCCATGGTGATACACTCTCATTTCCACTCAGAAATAGGTAATCTCTGAAACTCTCCACCAGGCCTCAAATGCTCGACTTTTACCTGTTGATAGCTCAAACAACAAGACACATAGTCTGCAATGTCTCTCCTCATACCACTACACATGTAATGCTGCCTTAAGTCACGAGATATCTTAGCGGTGCTTGAATGGATAGAGTATCTAGAATCATGGGCCTTGCTAAGGATCAACTGAAGCAAACCCCCAACTCTCAAAATATATAGACGACCATCAAACCTTAATACCCCGTCTATATCTAAGGTAGTTGGACCGTTGTCACCTCTTAAAACTCTATCTTGAAGGGCTACCAACTTCTCATCCTTAAACTATTGACCATGAACCGATCCAATAGATATGACTGAACTCCCACATAAGCTAGCTCATGCCTGGAATCAGAAATATCAAGTTGAATTATCTTGTTGTCTAAGGATTGGATATCTAAACCCAAAGGTCGCTCCACAATATAAAGGAAGGCTCGACTGCCCATACTTATCACCTTCAAACTCAAGGCATCTGCTACTACATTCACCTTGCCGAATGGTAGACAATAAAGAGGTCGTAGTCCTTTAGGAGCTCAATCTAATGGCACTTTTAATATATTGAAGGCTTCAATGATCAGTGTAGATCTCACAACAAACTCCATACAGGTAGTGCCTTCAAATCTTAAGCTTGAAAACTACCGTCGCCAACTCCAAGTCATGAGTGAGATAGTTGTGCTCATGCAACTTAAGCTACCTCAACGCATAATCTATAACCCGGCCCCTCAACATTAATACACAACCCAAACCAATGTCTTATGTATCACAGTATACCGTGAAGCCCTCACCCTCCAACTGAAGAGTCAATATAGGAGCAGTGGTAAGCAACTCCATGAGCCTCAGAAAGCTCTTCTCACACCCCTCCGACCACTCAAAGGGAACATCCTAGTGAGTCTACTGGGTCAAAAAAGCCACTACAGTAGAAAAGCCCTCAACAAAGTGCTTATAGTACCCTGCCAATTGGATGAAGCTACGAATCCCAGTCACTAAGCTGGGTCTCTCCCAATCACGAATAGCCTTAATCTTTACCGGATTTACCATAATGCCATCCTTGGACACCATGTGCCCTAAGATTGCTATAGACTCAAGCCTACACTCATACTTTGAGAACTTGGCATAAAGTCGCTGATCTCTCAAAGTCTAGAGCACTATCCTCAAATGTTGTTCAGCTCACTCTGGCTCCGTGAGTATACCATTATGTCATCGATGAAGGCTATGACAAAGGAATCAATATATAGCCTGAATACACGGGTCATCAAGTCTATGAAGGCGGAAGGGGCATTAGTCAACCTGAAAGTCATCACTAGGAACTCATAATGCTCGTAATAAGTCCTAAATATGGTCTTGAGGATGTCGGCTACCCTAATCCTTAGCAGATGGTAATCGAATGTCAAATCAATCTTATAAAATACTATGATACCCTGAAGGTGGTCGAATAAATCATTAATAAGAGGCATGGGGTAACGGTTCTTCATCATCACTTTGTTCAGCTTCATGTAATCGACACACATCCACATAGTACCGTCATTCTTCTTCAGAAATAGGAATGGGGAACCCCAAGGCGATATACTAGGCCGAATGAATCTCTTACCTATGAGATCCTAAAGATGCTCCTTGAGCTCTACAGGGGCCATACGGTATGATGGGATAGAAATAGGATGAGTACCCAACTCCAAGTCAATGGCAAAGTCAATATCACGATTTGAGGGGTAGGCCAGACACATCCGCAAGAAATACATATGTATATTCTCAGACTATAGGAACTAAATCAACTGTAGGGCTCTTTTTACTAAAATCTCTAACATAAGATAAGTAAGCCAAACACCCGCCAACCACTAAACACCGAGCCCAAATAAAAAACATAACCCCAATTAGTGTGCCACTATAAGACTCTTGCCACACTACCGGCAAAATATCAGGCATGGCTAAGGTGATGGTCTTGGCATGGAAATCCAAGACCCTTGGTGAGGGGATGACTGGTCCACTCCTAAAATCATGTCCAAATCTAACATATCAAGTAAAATAAGATCAACCCAAGTTTCCGACCCCTAAATAGTCACCAAACAAGATCAAAAAACCTGATCCACTACTAAAGAATCACCTACCAAGATCGAAACATGCAATAGCACTACTAAGGGCTCTAGACTAATACTCAACCAAGGAGTGCAATAAATAGATACATGTGAATAAGTAGATCCAGGATCAAATAATATTGATGCCAGTTGATGGCATAAAAGAATAATACTGGTAATCACATTATCTGATGTCTTAGCCTTTGCTTTTTAGAGCTGCATAGAAGTGGCACAGGATGCCTCTACCTCGCACATCAACTCTGCCACCTGAATTGCCCCTCCCATCAGGACCTCCCCGTGCACCCTAATGACCACATTGGCGGTCCTGACCCTGGTCTCTACCTTTAATTGAGGTGCTGCTACTAGTGTGGGTTTAGCTGCCTGTGGAGCTGGTGCGGCTCAACTACTAAGAGGACACTCTCTAGACCAATGGTCGAGCTCCATGCAATGATAATAACCTTGTGATGGACTTATCGCAATTGAAGGTCGACTACCACGGCCTGAAGAACCTGACTAAGCACTATCCCGTCCCTGACTCGGACCAATACTAGAACCACTCTAACGATGTTGGTCACCCTCTGAAGCGTGCAATGAATCCTGGAGAGAGTGACTAGAATAATCCTGCCGGAACCTCTAGCAGGGCCTATCATATGAATCCTTGGGCCTAAAATAGGGCCCCTTGTGGCTATCATCCTATCTAGCCTTCTTGTCGCTGCCCCCTAGGCCTCGCAATGGAGCTACGCAAGAGTGTGGGCGTGATCCATAGCATATAGGAAGGAGCGGCATGTAGAAACCATGGATTGAATCTCAATATGCAACTGTAGTCTCAATCCTATAATAAAACACCAAACTCTCTCCTCCTTAGTAGGAAAATCATAGTGGCGTGATGGTAGAGCTTATAGAATCTAGCCTTATACTCTGACACGGTCATGGATCCTTATTCAAAATGCGAGAACTGATTATAGAGCTGATCTCTGACTCTTTGGGAGATGAATCGGGCTAAGAAGGCCTTCAAAAACTCTGACCATGACACCAGTGAAGACCCTGCTGGCCTGATCTCTAGATATGAACACTACCACTATCTGGTAGGACCATCTAGTTGATATGCGGTAAAGTCGGATCCTCATTAATCCACCAATCCCAAAGCTTGCCGCTCTTGGCAAGAAGTAAGGAACTCATGGGACTCCTCCGAAACAGCCTTAAAAACCTCGATGGTGATAGATGTAGAAACACCCCGAGCATCTTCTACTCTCGTAATGGCATGACACCTTCTAAATCATTAGGCCGGATAGTGATAGGTGCATATTACTGTCGAATCCTTAGAGCCACTTATTGCAGGCTGACCCTACTACATTGGAACGGATGTGGTTGTACTAGGATTGCTTCTGCATACACCCAAGTACGGTCAATAATTGGGTAATAGTCACCTGGAGCTCATGGGCCATAATTGGTGGTGGTTGGGCTGGCCCAAGCCTCACTGACTATTGATGAACTAGATCCACTTGTGGCTCTACCTCCTACTTTGGAGTCTGCTCTCGATCCTGGGTTGGTGTTGTAGCTCTGGCATAACCTCAGGGTCGGCCTCTACCCTTAGATGGGGCTCTATCAGTGGGCTCGGGTGCATCACCCTCTGTCGTGATACCTCGCGTGTGAGCCATCCTGTAAAAGAGTGGAACAAGTGAGATTTCATGAACTGATAAGGCACATACTACACAAAAGTAATACAAAAGTGAAAGAATTCCTAAATAAATTATGTAGCCTCTCGAAGATAAGTTACGGACGTCTCCACACTGATCTGTGGGACTCTACTAGACATTAGCTCTGTAAAGTACGACTGGTGAACCTAGGGCTTTGATACCGGCATATCACGACCCAATTTCTTGAGTCATGATAGAGCCTACTATAACCCTCTAATAGGCAAGTCAACTCGTATCCCAGAATTGCGAGTAATGAAATTTGATGGAAGAAAACCAATACCAAAATTAAACAATATCATAAGTAACAGGAATCACAGATGAAGAAGTGGAAGCAAGCTAAAAATATATACAAATAAAAGATCCCTCACAAAACTTGAAAGTCCCAAGTATAAAGCTACTAACAAAATGAGTACAAGTCCCAAAAGTAGACCACAGAAATAAGACTGTCTCAAAAAAACAAAAGATAGTCATCATATATACAAAAGGAGACGGCTAGATCTAGAATGTCATGTGCTCACCCTCAACTTCGAGTCTTACTGCAGCTGGCTTAATGTCAACGCTGGTAGCTAGTGCTCGGACCTGCATCACAAAAATAGATGCAAAATGTAGTATGAGTACTAAAATAATAGGAACCCAATAGGCATCATAGGCCTACTGAGCAAGAAAAACAAAAGTAATATGAAATTGTAGAATTTAAACCATAACCAGAGACAAGAATGGAACAATCTAACTGGATGCACACAAGTGTACTAACAAATAAAGAAAGAGAGAACAACTAACTAAATATGACCGAGCTCTTATAATTTGGCGGATACACTCGTGCGCAAGTTTAAAATAAAACCTGAATGAACTCCCATAAGCTCGACAAGTGCACAAAAGGCATGAGTTGAAATGAGAGAATTTGACGGAGTTTCCACGATTACCACAACCTTCCGCAGACTCTAACCGAACTAACCGAATGTCTAAAACTTAATTCCAAAACTGATTAGGAGCAAAGGACTTGAACCAAAGTGATGATGAAGAAATCAAGGATTTGAACCGAGATTTGGAGTAGCCAAGGACTTGAACCAAGGCTGAGGATAATCATGGACTTGAATCAAGTATAAATGTGACAAAGGACTTGAACCAAGGTGAAAGTTGCTATGGCCTTAAACCAAGATGTAAGGAGCGATGGACTTACACCATGGCTGCAAATGGTGGTGGACTTGAACCACAACTGAAGAAGGCCCAGGACTTAAGTTGAGGCTATAAAACTAAGGCATGGACTTTAACCACAAATAGAGGAAAATCGGTTAGAAATAGGATCTACGACTAATCGAGCATTATAGAGAGTACGCCCAAATCAAGTGCCATCGATAAATCACTTCAGCCCAAACCAAATCCAACCAGAATCGACGAGTAGCTTCCAAATCAAGAATCAGTTACACTGAAGCTGATGGAGATAGGGGAATTATGAATATAAGGTTCCAAGAGTGGTGTTACTGCCTAGCTAAGGCCCAAACTATCAGACTCTAGATTAGTCTATAGTGAGCTATGCCGTCTGAAGTGACGTCAAAGAGATTTCAAGGCCTAACAGCTCCAAAAGTATGCAAGTCTATGGCAATCACAAGTTCAAGCCTAGACTAAGGCCAAACATGCATTTAACCATAAACACAAGTCATATAAAGGCACACCACAAGGTATGAATGATCAACAATTACAATCGACATACTTCAACGACCCAAAATTCCCCAAATATAGCCTAAGGCAATCTAACATGATAAACTACTACAACACCCCAGATTCAAATAATTCAACATACAATTACTTAGTCATGTTCAGTCTAAAGAGAGAAAAGTTGTAGCCTACCTACAGGCCAATCGCATGCACTCCAAATTATGTTTCTAGGGATTTTTCATTCTGTACGGCCTTGAAACGTTGCCACATTATCAGAAATAGAATCACAACGTCAATACGATTGTTTAGACATTAAAGTTACTAAAATCAGAGACATGCTAATTTTGGAGAAAAATTGGGAATATGGAATCCACTTCGGTAATTATGAAATTGACTCCATGAAAAGGTCCAATTTACCTCTTCAAACTTTTATTCTAAAATGGAACATAATTTAGGGCTTAGAACAGCAGCAAGAACATGCAAGAAAATTTCAATTTAAGCTTAATTAACAATAATGACAACGGCTATATACTAAACTTACATCAAATAAAACCTCCTCGACTACTCTCGAACACTCTTGTGCATAGACACAAATATTTTGAATCCAAAAGACTTTGAATCACCAAAATCAAACTTAAATTGAGAGAGTTATGGACTTGGGAAATATTCCACAATGGTTGGTTCACGTCCCTGGTCTCAATTAAAAGACTAGAGAATTCCTTCTTCGCGAAAAAAACTACAAGAGCCTGCGAACTCGGAGAAGGAAAATCCAAGCCTCCACAAATGCGGCCCCTGGCCCGCAAATGCAGAGAAGGACTTGGCATACCTCTGCGAAAGCGGAAGGCTTCTCGCGAACGTAGAAGCCAACTACCTAGCCTTCCGCGAATACAGTTGGATTCCACGAATGCAGTTGGATTCCATGAATGCAGAGACCAATTCACTTGGCCTATGCGAACACAAAGGGAAAATTATCCTAGCACCAATAACTGCTGCAACTTTGGATTTTGGCATTGTCCAAGTCTACGACGGGGTGCTTAGGATTCGTTTGGAATCCCGTGCGCACAAACAAGATATTCTACCCCCACTAAATTCAATATTTCAGACTCAATGGTGTAATCTAAATTTCCATACACGGTCATTTTGATAAAAAGTGGGTCCCATATCCAAGTGTCATTTTTTACCAAACTCTACAACGGGCTTCGAGATTAGACCGAAAGCCTCACAAAGCACACAAAAAGTTGTTATAGACCAAAATCAATATTTTAAAACTAATCAAACTGAAAGAATTTTCATCCGAGCGCGTTTTCTAAAAATATTGACCAAAATCAAACTTAAGCCAAATTTCAAAGGTTAAAATGCCTAATGGTCCAAACTCACACTGAAAGCCTCAAGACTCGTACGGACCATGTTACCAATCTAATTTGATGATTCTGAAGCTAATAGAATCGTCAAAATTCTGTTATGAGGTCATTTTCCTGACGTCATGACCAAAATCAACTTTTCAAGTTTCCAAAGCTCCAAAATGGAGAAATGGGCACAAAACCCAAACAAATGACCAAACAATCGAACAATTAGTTCCAGCAAGTCATAAATAACTTGGAATCTCTATAAAAATGCTCTAAAGGATGAAATGAATGCATTAACTCAAAATAATGACCTAGAGGGTCATTATAATGGGTTCCATGAGAGGACCATCTTTGACTATTGCATTTGTTATTGACATTGTAAAACTGTCTACTGATCATGAAATGATAACTGGATAATGTACTCTGTATATGTGTGGTTTACTATGTTGTGGTTACTTGTGTATATTTTATTTATTAGAATAGTGTGTGATCCTACCAGTACACTGTTGTTGTGTATACTGATACTGCACTTGCTCTTTCTTTGTTAAGTACAGGACACCTTTAGGCGGCTACTAACAGACCTCAGCTAGGAGATCATTGACTTGTCGGATTCAAGGGTGAGCCTGTTATTTCAGGTTGCCGTGGATCCATCTTATCTCTTAGTTCATCCTTTCGAACTTAGAATATTTCATTCAGAGTTTATTGTTTTGGGGTTGCATTCCCTGATCTTAGACTTGTTACTTAGTAGTTTTGGTATGATGACTTTCAGGTTCTAAGGGTTAACTTTCGCATGTTTATGTTGTTTGGTTATTTTTCTAAGTTTATGGGAACTCGATTTTAAAACTATTATTTAAACTTGTTCCACATTTTTAAATGGTTGTTTTTGTATTAGGATGTTTAGTTTGTGGTATAGTATTGATTTTCCCACCAAAAGTTAGTGTGGGTGCCACTCATGGCCGGATTGGGTCGTGACAATACATCCACTCTCTCCAAACCCACTTGTGATCAGATCACACTGATCATATGTTGTTGTTTCAGTTTAGAATTGGTATAAAATCTGATGTAATTATCCATTTCCTTCATGAATGAAAATTCTCTTTAGTATTAGTGGTACCACATCATTCTCATGGCAATTAGACGTAGCTTTATCTTCTGTTTTCTGCAAATTCTACTATCTGCATTAGTGGTACCACATCATTCTCTTGGTTATGTGGGATTTCAATGGCAATAGAAATAAAGGACGTTAATGGAGAAGGAGTACTATGTACATGCTTTTTTAAAAAAGTTATACTGATAATAAATGATGTTAATGGAGGAGTAATATGTATTTGCTTTTTGAAAGTTATATACTGATAATATAGGGTTTTGCGCTGCGCTCCCAAAAACTAGTTAGCTAAAAAGAGTAGGTGTATTTTTACACTTGAAAGAGTACTTGAGTATTTGGGACATTACATTTCTAGCCAAGGGAATGCCCCAAAGAAAATATAAACAGTACAAATTCAATTTTGATTCTTTCTAACTTCACCTTACTTTTTGGGTAGAGATTGATGCTTGTAATAGGTAGATTTTTCATTGTAAAAACAGATTTTTAAAAAACCTTAATCTCTTAATTGAATAGAAGATAAATACTGGGCCTCAATTAAAATGGATAACTAAACTTATGTGATATGACTTTACATAAGCTTAGGAGTAATTTACAAGGTATTTGGTTATCCTCCTCCTCTGCACTTGCCTTGTGTTGTAGGGGATTTTGTCATCATAAAGGAAGTGGATCAAAATTTGATAACTAGATAATTCAAATTGCAATTAATAAAAAAAATTCACCTTAGGATAGCCCAACAAAGAATGATTGACCCGGATAATGTTGGTGTTTTTAAAAGATGATGCAGCAAAAATGGTTGAAAGTATTAATTGAAATATCTCTCAATAATTTTGTTAAGCATATAAACTTTAAAAACCTAAAATATCTCAATAACTAAAATAATCTAATAGAAATTTAAAATTCAAATCATTCTAAAACTACAACTTATTTTGCTATAAATTAAAGTTAATTACTGCAATAACTGAAAATAATTTTCAACAATAACAAACAAATATCAGATATACAATTTTAGGAGGGGAATCAAGTTCATGTTAAGATACAACCATATAGATAATTTTCTATATATGTATGGTCATCATTTTTTCAAGTTGTTTGCAAGGTACTATGGACCTTATCATTTTTGTCATAGCTTGCTTGACACTATTATGTAATTGAGTTTTCTAGTCACTATTGTCAACCTCAAAATATCTTGCATTGGTGCATGGTACAGAAGGGAGACAAAGTTGTGACCCAAGTAATCCTTCGGGTGGCTCAGTGATTTGGACTTGGGACTTTCATATTGGAGATCTCAAGTTCGAAATTCCTTGCCAGCGAAAGCAAGGGATTTGTCTTTTGGATCAAGCTCGTCACATTGGGTTTGCCCAGTGTGGATTATTTCTTCTGTATTATTTGTGAGCTATTGCATAAGAGCGGGGGCTTTACCATGTGCACACCTAAAGAATAGCGATTGCTGATTTCCTTGTCATTAAAAAAAAATTGTGGCCCAAGTATCAATTCAATGGGATAAGTTATACATGCAGACCAGGTTACTTGGGAAGATTATCAACACTATTAGTTAAATTTTCTTCCTTGAGGACAAGGAAAATTTTAACAAGGAGGAATTCGTGTGATTTAAAATGGAAGAGTTAAAAGCTTGAATGGTTACTCGATTTTGGGTAATTGGTCTATCATAATCACTTAATTTTATTTTGTCTTTTAAAATTCATTTAATTTTGTCAAGTGGAGTAATTTTTATGGCCATTATTACAGGAAATATAGTTTTTGGTATCTATTTATTGATGTGAAAACTGCAAACTTTTAGAATTTTATTTTTAAAAAATAATTAAAAAACAAATATTTAATTATTGGATTTTCAATCTTTTTTTTTATATATATATCATGTTTTTGTTCTTTCATTTATTTTTGTTTTTCTTGTTATTCTTCATTAATCGAATTTAATAAGGTGTTGACTTGAGCATGAATATTTTAGATATGTTAGGGATACACTAAATTAGTCAAATTCGCATTTTCTATAACTGACTATATCATTTTATCTTAACAAGTTTTTATTTTCTCTCTCTCATTATTCTTCATAAATTGATAATAAGGTGTTGTTTTGAATATGTCTATTTTAAATATGTTATCGTAATATACTTAAATAGTCAAATTCGTCATCTTATTTGATACCAGCAGTTTTCTAAACTTAGGTTTCATAATTTTTGAAATATTTTTAAAATTAATTCTGTCAATCTTCATAGTAGTTTTTTAATATAAAAAAGAAATCTCAATATTTTTTTAAAAAATGCTAATTATTCTTCATTAATCACATTAATCAAGAAATATCTAAAATATTCATTAATAACACCTTAGTAATGAATTTGACTATTTGATTATATCCCGTAACATATCCAAAAAACTCACACTCAAAACAATACCTTATTAAATTCGATCAATGAAAAATAACAAGAAAAATAAATTAAAGTTCAAAAAAATAATTGAAAAAACTAACTGAGAATTCAATAATTAAATATTGATTTTAATTCTTTAAAATATATTTTATTAAAAATTTACAGCTTTCATTACATCATTAAATAGGTACCGAAATATTAAATTTTAGGAAATAATGACCATGGAAGTTATGAAGTTAAGTTGGCAAAGTTGAGTGATTTTTGAAAGATAATAAAACTGAGTGACTATAATGACCAATCACTCAAAGTTAAGTGACCATCTAAACATCTAACTCCAAATTGAAAAGATAATGTTTTTATACACAAATTAAGTTTAGTAAAGTGATAAAGAAATTCCTTGTAACATTTTCAGCGTAGGTTGAGCCATAAGATTCTCGAACTAGATACGTATTTATAATTGTATCATTGTGAAAACACAAAATTAGTCTAGTCAATAAGACGACAGAAGCAGAAAAAGAAGTTGTCCAACTCTCAAAGTTTCTGCTTTGACGTCCATTTCACAGCAAGTCTTGGTATTAATAATTATAAATATAAAAGAGTATGATACTATTTTTGTTTTAGGAATACATATAACGCATAAATTGAGACACAGAAGAAGTATTAGTTAACTCAGTCTTTGTGACGTTGTGTAAGAATGGAGATCAAAGCAGAATACAGTGTAACAGAAGAAGAGAACTTGGCAGTTTGGCTTCTTGCTATCAAAACACTTCGGATTCAGCCGTTTAGTCTCCCATCTCTTGGTTCGTATTTCTATTTTTACTTTTAGATCGGTCTTCCTTCTTTTCTTCTTCTCTCAACCACAAAAAAAAAAACAAAAAAAAAACATGCAATTAATGGAACTATCCTTGAGCTCCTTCATGACTCTTTGACCTGAGAAATCTGTCTTGATTCTACTTGTTGATCAAGTTAACTGTTTTGTGTTAATTAGGTCCTTATGATGTCAAGATTCGAATTAAAGCTGTTGGTATATGCGGAAGTGATATCCATCACTTTAAGGTAAGTTTCATCTGTATATTGGGGTCAGCTTGAGCACACCTCAAATAGTGGGACAGGTACCAGCACCTAGTCGCTTGAACCTAGTCTCCCCTGACTTGATTGATTACTAGGCCACACCCTTAAATATTAATGATATCAATTGTAGAATTTTAGATTAGTGTGTTGTAATGTTAGTTTCAACATGGCTATCCAGAATATGAGAGTAGCAAATTTCGTGGTTAAAAAGCCAATGATACTTGGGCATGAGTGTGCTGGAATTGTAGAACAAGTTGGTAGCCAAGTGAAATCTTTGATGATGGGTGATCGTGTAGCTTTGGAACCTGGTATTAGTTGCAGGCAGTGTCAACTATGCAAAGACGGTCGCTATAATCTCTGCCGAGAAATGAAATTCTTTGGCTCTCCTCCAACTAATGGTGCTTTAGCCAACCAGGTAATACCTCTGCTCCATCTTTTTCTCAAAGTAGAAAAAGATAACATTTGCTCAGAGCAATCGGAGTGTTGGAACCACTAAGAGAGGCCAGTGCTGAAAAAGAATTTACCTTCTCTAGAAACCCTTTACTAGGCTTCATAACAAGTGTGGAATTTGTCTCTGCATCAGGTGGTGCATCCTGCAGATCTATGTTTTAAGCTACCTGATAACGTAAGCTTGGAGGAAGGTGCAATGTGTGAACCTTTGAGTGTTGGTGTCCATGCTTGCCGCCGTGCCAATGTAGGTCCTGACACTAAACTAATCATCATAGGTGCAGGACCTATTGGACTTGTCACTATGCTGGCAGCGCGTGCTTTTGGATCACCCAAGATAGTCATTGTTGATATAGATGATTGTCGTTTATCATTCGCAAAAGACCTCGGTGCTGATGAGATCATTAAAGTTTCTTCCATTATGCAGGTTCTCACTTCTTTTTGTTCTCCTCATCAGCAGTTAGTAGTGTCATCCCCTGGTAATTTTTTTTCTTTTGATGGCAAACATAGTATATATCATGCAATATTCAAGTTGTAGGATGTGGAGGAGGAAGTGGTGCAAATACGCAATGCAATGGGTGGTCCTGTGGATTTGAGCTTTGATTGTGTTGGATTTAACAAGAGTATGACAACGGCTCTGCAAGCCACCCGCTCTGGTGGTAAAGTATGCCTCGTTGGATTAGGCCAGAGTGAGATGACTCTCCCTCTTACTTCAGCTGCTGCAAGGTACTTGTACTTCTTTGAGTTAAATTTCTTTCCTTTAACACTTCTCGAAGGAGAAACTTTCAATCAGAGTTCTTTTTTTTCATAGGGAGGTGGATGTCTTAGGCATTTTCAGATATCGAAATACATGGCCACTCTGCATTGAACTTCTGAGAACTGGGGAAATAGATGTGAAGCCTCTCATAACTCACAGGTATAACTTTACTCAAGAGGGTGTGGAAGAAGCCTTCGAGACCAGTTCTCGCGGTGGAAATGCCATCAAGGTCATGTTCAACCTGTAGCTGAATGGAAATTACTGGCAGTGTGCCTAAACTCAAAGTTGGTATCAGATGTTTGTGAGACTGAATAATTACCCCCTCATTAAAGAAAAATTGAATGCTGCGGAAAGGGGCACTATGCACATGAATAATGCAAAGCTATTGATCATTCATACAGAACATGATTCAGAAATATATGATATAACTGAAAAAGTAATGAAGGAATCAGCAAGATCTTTGCGGCTTCATGCGATTCTGCTGCTACAGATACGTTCACAGTCTTCTAACCAGTATGCTCTGAGCCTCTGACCATCATCCCAATTTTTTAAGATGTTAGATGTGGCACAGAGGCAATAGCAACTTGAGTTTTAAAAATACAAAGGCAGAAGACTGGTACAATACTTGTAAGTCACGTACAAGTTACAACAACCATCTATAATCCCAAGGAAGCAGAGATCATAAATACAATTTTGTACTCCATGATCAAACTTAATATGTTCTTTAGGTGTCAAACAGCAACCTGTATCCGTATTGGGATGTTCATCTTTAAAGTGCTGAAGAAGAGCAAACCAAACTCATGGATAAGTTGGCAACTCATATATCCAAAAGGGAAGCTAGAGAACAGTAACTCTTGCTCACATGATATGCACTTCAGTTTCACGTAACCTGTATGCTCGATCTCGTGATAATCTGTACAAATAGTACCACGTGAAGGAAGCCTTTGTTTCAGGTACTATACATTTCCAAGATGTTGATCATTGAATGCTAGACAATCGCATCTACTTCAATTGCACTCCAGCCTAGTGGCCTCTGTACTGCGCCCTCATCCATCAATTGCCTTATTTCCATTGCATCGTCCCACCTCTCTGCAGTGGCATAAGTGCTTGATGACAGAACATAGTTACCACCATTTTCAGGATCTAATTGAAGAAGTTTGTTTGTAGCAATTTCAGCAAGAACCACATTACCATGAAGTTTACAAGCACTAAGCAACATTCTCCACAAAACCACATCTGCCACCATAGGCATAAGATTTATAAATGCAAATGCTCTATTTAAATTACCAGAGCGGCACAACAAATCAACAACACAACCATAATGCTTCATTTCTGGCACCAATCCATGACATTTGTCCATACTCTCGAAGTATTCCAAACCTTTGTCCACCAAACCTGCATGAGCACAAGCAAGTAGTACCCCAATAAAAGTACCATGAGTTGGCTTACAACCTTCTCCTAACATCTGCGAGAAGAGCTGAAGAGCATTATCTTGAAAGCCATTCACTGCAAGGCCAGAGATTATCGACGTCCAAGAAACAGTATCCTTTTTGCCCATGCTCAAAAACACTTCCAAGGCTGCATTAACAGATCCGCATTTGCAGTACATATCCATCAGTGCATTCCCCACATAAATATCCATTTTAATGTCATGCTGACGAACATAATCATGCACTGCCTTACCCACATCAAATCTACCTAAACGTGCACAAGCAGAAAGCACACTAGCAACTGTAACTTCATCAGGCTTAACCTTAATTGCCATCATCGCTTGAAAAAGTGCAATAGAATCTGAAAATCGATTAGCTTGGCAATATCCTGTGATCATAGAAGTCCAAGAAATAACATCTCTGTTGGGCATCTTATCAAAAAGTTCCCTTGCAGCCATTAAATCCCCTGCTTTAGCATACCCCATTATCATGGCATTCCATGAAACCACATTTCTCTCCTCCATCTTAGCAAAGACTTCTTCGGCTAAGATAACTAATCCACGTCTACCATACATATCAATCAATGTATTCCCCAAGTATACATCAATTCTCACACAACTATCCCCTATATACTTCGCCACAGAATCCACAGTGTCAAAATCCCCTAAATAGCTACAAGCTAGCACTACTTTCACCAATGTCACTGAGTCCGCCTTCACATTTTCTGCCTGCATTGAAGCAAAAAGACCCAATACTTCATGATATCTATTACATTGACTATACCCACAAATCAATGAGTTCCATGACACTAAATCTCTCTCAGACATTTCATCAAACACCTTTCCAGCACCAGGTAAATCACCACAAGAACCATACATATAAATCAAAGCATTACACACATACAAATACGAATGATACCCAAGTTTCAGAACATTAACATGAACTGCCCCTCCAAGTACAATACCCGAAAGCTGTAAACAAGCCTTGAAGATGAAAATGAAAGTGAGGTTGTTTCCAAAGAATCCTTGTTGACGCATTCGGTCATACATGTGGAGTGCTTCAATGGGTCGATCACTCTTAGACAACCCACGAATCATGTAATTCCAAATTGGCAATGTTGGTTGTTGAGTTTGATTAAAAGCAAGAATAGCTTTGTGTATGGACGTCGGAAAGAGAGAGTAGCATCTAATAACCTCTGAAATAGCAAAAGGGTCGGAGTGTTTTTGAGTTCTGATGAGATGACCATGAAGCTCTTTGGCGGACGCAATGGAATTTGAACTCTTCAAGTATGGCGCTGCTTTTTGGACAGGGGAGGAGGTGGACGAAAATAGTCGTAACAGTTTCATGAATTCTAGATTATAACTCCAATTTCTTGATAACCGCACTCAGATTCGGTTGAAAGCTAATTGAAAATGATGAACAAATAGAATTTTCTAACTAAACATTAAATATATTTTCGAACCTTAAACATGTCCTATCGAATTTAAGAGGTAAAATACATTTTTGTATCTTAAACATGCTATATTTAAAATTGAAATTAAAGAATTATTAAAAGTATATATTATTCTATAAAATTAAAATGAAAAATAGTATAAATAAATTAAAATGGAGAAAAAAATTTAAGTAATACAAAAATATAAAATTTAAAAATAAGATTGAATTATCAACTTCAAACTTTATTTTATATATGTATGAACTAAAAAAAATAGTTCTTGTGTATAATCAAATATTTTCATCAACTCTTCTTCAAATATGGCCAACAATATTTGATAGTTCATCAATTCTCCTGGGATTCATTGAATCTTGCTAAATTTGTTAATGTTGTCATGTGATTCTTCTTTGCTGGTCACATTAATAGGTGTCTTAAACAAGTTTCTTAGAGGCCGTTTGTATTGGCTTATAAGTTGCTTGTAAGCTGTTTTCAATTTTTTTTGAGTGTTTGGTTGCCAATTTAAAGTCATTTTGTACTTAAAATAAGCTTCAATAAATAGTTGAATTTATTTGGATGAACTTATTTTAAGCAGCTTATAAATTGAAAACAGCTTATAAGTCAAAAGAAAAAAAGTTGGTCTGCACCTACTTTTTTCTTTTTAACTTATAAGCAGTTTTCAACTTATAAGTTGCTTAAAAATAAGTCAAAAGAGGCTATTAGTCACGTTTATCATTCTTATTATGTTGTCTTCCATATATTTTCTCTTTACTTTTTTTCGCTTCCACTTCTTTGTTGCTTAGCTAATAGATCCCTCTCATTCGTCACCTTATCAAAGCATATGTCTGGCATATCATCCTCGTCATCTGCATCAGACATGTCAATATCACAAGTTATAGTTGGATAAGTCCTAAAATTATAGCTTATCTCTAATTCTCTTTGTCAAGACTCCCATATCCTTGGTGTTAATGTCCATTTTTTTTTTAAAAAAATTGCATTTTTTCTTCTAGTTATCAATTGCACTCAAAATATCAGAGAAACAAGAGCGTGGATGATTCTCTATTAGCCAAACTTATTTTTGTAGCACTTAAATTAGAAGAAGTACATGTCACTGTCATAAATGAATTAGCCTTACTTGTAAGCACAAATTTAAGTGTTTGAGGGCTTAACATATTCCTAAAAGGTGAAGTAATATGTTCCTCTTCCTCAACTAAATTTGCCTATTTAGAAGCACTCATTTCTCCGTAATTTTTTTTTAGAAACATTCAATAGTTTTTATCCTCCTTTGAATTCTAAATAAATATGATGTGTATTTCAATTAACTCTTCTACTAGTTATATCCTTTGTAACAATGAAATAGTTGCATTTTATTTTTTAAGAAGTGAATAAAATACAAAAGAAATACAAAATAAGATTTTTGTATTAAATTTTGGTATGTGAAATGAAAATGTGGTGTCTAGATTGATCAAGTTGAGGTGTCTAAATAAAACTCTATGAAATATAGAGCTTGGAATGACAATTCAAAATAACTGCAAGAATTTTTCAGATCATTCCAACTAAAAGAAAGAATAAGAGCAATTTTTGATTGCTATGATTAGATTATTGAGAGATCCTTTCTCCAAATGGAAAAGCTTTACAAAAAAAGAACAATATTTTTTAATGAATTTACTATTTACTCAATATAAATTCAAATTAGCCCGAGACAATAACTATCTAGATTAATCACTTCAATAAAGTTTATTAATGCGAAGATAAATTTATCAAAGTTTAAAAATTGCTATTTCATTTCAATTTATGTGTATTCATTCGAAATATGAGGGTCAATTTAACTAAATTTAAGTGTGGATTTAAATATTTAATCTTCAATTATATATTATATTGAGCAAAAATGCTATTTTCTGAAAAATATATTATTTTATTTTGACCCATTTTCCCATTTTTAAAAATAACTACATAAAAAATATCATAAATCAATATATGAATTCATAAGAACAACCTGGATGATATGAAAAGAGATGGAAAATTGGAGTAAATTAAGCTAAAACATAAAGAGCAAAAATTGAATCCAAATAGTAGTCAGCAAAGCGGACAAGTAGAAGAAATGGGATCATAGTTTCCCTTATAGGATACAATGTCCTGTGAACATCCTTTGGATTTTTGATTTATTTACTCAATTCTTCTATTTTTGATTCAAAACAAAGAAAGGATAAAATAGAAAATACTAACTTTGAAATACAATTTTAGAAGTAAAAGATTAAAATCAAGAAAATAATGAAAGTCAAGTTCTAATTCGAGTTATTCTTAAATGTGCCAATTTTTTATATACATGGCATGAAGCATACTGCAAGTCTCACCTATTGTGTATTCGAAAAATTTATTACTTGAAAGCAATAAACATCGAAGCAAGCAGAAAGACTTCTTCTCACAACGACACTAGAACTTATTTGCTAGTTGATAGGTTGCGATCGAGTTTGTGCGATTATTTATTGTTTTTGTTTTTATTAAATTAAGAGTTAGTTTGTGTGTTGAATGTTTGGTTGGTAGAAGGCTATAGTTATTAGTCTTCGTTGAGTTCATCACTTGAAGTGAACTGATGTGTTTGAGTTACTAGAGTTAGTCCTTTTTAATTATCAAGTTGTAATCTAAAATCTTTTTTTGAAGTTTAGTGAAAGTTGCTTAAAATCATACACACAGTAAGTCATGATTTTTGACCCATTTAAGCTCCAACTGCTGTGTTTTAGGCCTTGGGCCTTATATTAGCTTCCCTTTCGATGACGAGGCTGACTTGAGAAAGATGAACAATTGGGCCTTATGGTCCAACTTGGAAATGCATATGGATTCACTCGAGGGATGACAATGGAGCAGAATGAGTGCAGCAAGATGTTGAAAAAATGAGGACTAACACAAAAATATATATGATCAAAATAGTAGAAATAAAATGGAAAAATTATGATACCAAGAATTTTACGTGGAAATCCTTTAAATAAAGGAAAAATCACAGGCCAAGAGTAGCAACTGATATCACTATAGTAAGGAATTTTATACTGAGTAGTACCAAGTATAATACTCAAAAATGACTACCACACACTCAAAAGTAGGGGTGTACATGGACCGGATTGATTCGGATTTTTTACAAACCAAACCAAACCATTTTTATCGGGTTATTAAATCTATAAACCAAACCAACAAAAGTCGGGTTTTTCTATATCAATTTTTCTCGGGTTTTTTGAGGTTTTTTTGGGGTTTTGGGTTTTTCGGTTTTTTCAATTTTTTCGGGTTTCTCGAATTTTTCATAGTATCTAATAAAAAGCACAGAGCAGTACTTCTTAAAAAGAGTTCTAGTACAAAATATCAACATATAAGATGGAGATAGAACACTGTTTGAAGTTTTAACTTTATAATATAACTTTATAAGATGTCCTTTTTTTGTATATTATTTAGATGAGCTTTTCAAGTCCAAATCTAAACGTAAGAAAGAAAACAAAAATTATGAAAAGAAATTTAAAAATATTTATAAATTATATTTTAATAAATATTTTTATGTATAACATAATTTAAAAATAGTATATCTATAATCGGGTCGGTTTGGGTTCGGTTTAATTTTTTTTAGTTAAAACCAAACCAACCCTATAATGGTCGGGTTTTTTTTTCAAACACCAAACCAAGTCAAACCAAATCACTAGTCGGGTTTTTTTCCGATTTGGTTCGGTTTGTCGGTTTGGTGCGGTTTATCGGTTTGCCCTGTACAGCCCTACTCAAAAGGAATAACACTCTTTTGATCTCCCACCTTATTAAAATATCGTCAATACTCTATTTTTCTTTATAGACTATTTTCTTATAATGAATGGTATATTTTACAGCTCAAATATTTTTTTTCTTTACTATAAATTTGATATATTGAATGAGGAGCTGAAGAGCTTCTTTTATAGGAACTCTTCTAGCCTATCTTGCCACTTTCTTTGACAAAGAAGTAACTTTTGATAAAGAAAAAAAATTGGCCAGCCACTTTTAATAAAAAAATGTGGCAGCAACCTTTTTAAAAAATTGATGGGGACTAGACCCTACAGAAGGCAGGTTTAAACCAATGTGGAGCAATGTACGTTTCAATCAATGCGAATGCGGGGCGGGTTGGACCAGTTTTTTTTTTTTAAAAAAATCAGAAGGTAGGGGGGAGGGGGGCAAGTGGAAATTTCTGCTTTGAATACCTTTATTTTAGTTTGGCAGTTGGTACAATTCTTCACACTTTTCAATTATCGTATTTCAATTTATATAAAGTAAATCATTGAATTGTTACCAAACAAAATAGTTATTAAGATTAATTGTAAATTTATTTTGGTCCCAGTTTTATATCAGAACCCATTTGTCATATAAGTGCTGATTTTAAATTAATAGACAATCAATTTTACTGCAAGATATAATAACAAAATATTATAAGTTACAGGTACAAACAAGATTTTCCATGAGTAATAGATTATTTTTTCCTTACAACAACAACAACAATCCAGTGAAATTTCACAACGTGGGTCTGGGAAGGATAAAGTGTATGCAGACCTGACTCCTACCAAGATAGGACGGCTATTTCCGAGAGACCCTCGGCTCAATAAAAATATAAAAGAGGTCAAATACGATTAAGAAGTACAAAACGATATGAGAAAAGCAAATAACGTAAAGTGACATAGATAAAATAGAATACTGAAAGTACAAAGAGTAATAAATAATAACATAAATCATAGCACAAAAAATTTATAATGCGCTAATGCGCCTACTAATAAGGCAGGATAACGAGACTTTGTATTAGTCTTCTACCCTAATATGGGTCCTCCACACCCTCCTATCTAAGGTCATGTCCTCGGTTATCTATAACTGCGTCATGTCCTGTCTAATCACCTCTCTCCAATACTTCTTCGGCCTATCCATACCTTTTCTGAACCCATCCATGGCCAATCTCTCACATCTCCGCACTGGGGCATATGTGTCTCTCCTCTTCACATGCCCAAACCATCTCAGTCGCACTTTCCGCATCTTGTCTTTCACTGACGCCACTCCTACCTTATTCCGGATAGCCTCATCTCTAATTCTGTTGCTCCTAGTATGCCCACACATCCATCTCAACATTCTCATCTTGGCGACTTTCATCTTTTGAACGTGAGAGACCTTAACTGACCAACACTCGACCCCATATAACATAGCCGGTCTAACCACTACTTTGTAGAACTTGCCCTTAAGTTGTGGTGGCACCTTCTTGTCACATAGCACACCGGAAGCGAGCCTCCATTTCATCCATCCTGCCCCAATACGATGTGTGACATCTTCATCAATCTCCCCGCTGCCTTGCATGATAGACCCAAGATACTTGACACTACTTTTCTTTTGGATGGCCTGGCCACCAAGCCTAACTTCTGCGCCAACCTCTTGAGGTGTCTCACTGAACTTGCACTCTAAGTACTCTGTCTTGGTTCTACTCAGTTTAAACCCTTTAGACTCCAAGGTATGTCTCCAATCCTCCAGCTTAGCGTCGACTCCGCTACGAGTCTCATCGATCAGGATTATGTCGTCGGTGAAAAGCATACACCATGGCACTCACCTTGAATTTGTCGCGTCAATGCATCCATTACCAAGGCAAATAAAAATGGACTAAGAGCTGATCCTTGATGCAACCCCATCACAACTGGGAAGTGCTCTGAGTCCCCTCCTACTGTCCTTACCCTAGTTTTAGCACCCTCATACATGTCCTTGATCACCCTAATGTACTCCATGGGTGTACCTTTAGCCTCCAAACATCTCTATAGTATCTCTCGTGGGACTTTATCGTAAGCCTTTTCTAGGTCGATGAATACCATATGTAAGTCTTTCTCCCTCTCCCTATATTTCTCCATCAATCTCCTCATAAGATGGATGACTTCAGTAGTTGAGCGCCCCGACATAAATCCGAACTGGTTTTCTGAAATAGACACGTCTCTCCTCACCCTCATCTCCACCACTCTTTCCCACACTTTCATTGTATGGCTTAGAAGCTTGATACCTCTATAGTTATTGCAGCTCTGTATATCCCCCTTGTTTTTATATAGAGGGATCATTACACTCGACCTCCATTCTTTAGACATCATTGTCGTGTTAAAGATGACATTAAATACCTAGTCAGCCACGCCAAACCTATCGAACTTGTGCTCTTCCAAAATTCCCCAGGGATCTCATCAGGTCCGATTGCTCTTCCATAGCGCATCCTACTCACAACACTCTTAACCTCTTCGATCGTAATACTCCTGCAATACCCAATATCGTGACGCCTCTCTGTATGCTCCAAATCTCCCAACACGAAGTATCTATCCCTTTCGTCATTCAGTAATTTATAGAAGTATGACTGTCATCTCTGTTTAATGAGAGTCTCATCTACCAATACTTTTTCATGCTCGTCCTTAATGCACTTCACTTGATCGACATCGCGTGCCCTTCTCTCCGGCACCCTGGCTAGCCTGAACAATTTCCTATCCCCACCTTTCTCTTCTAGTTCAGCATAAAGGCGTTCAAAAGTTGCCATTTTTGCCGTCGAAACCGCCGATTTTGTCTCCTTCCTTGCTATCTTATAAAGTTCCTTATTCTTCCACTTCTCCACCTCATCCGTTCTTTCTATCAACTTCGCATACGCCATCTTCTTTGCTTCCACCTTCCTTTGCACTTCTCCATTCCACCACCAGTCCCCTCGATGCCGACTACGACTACCTGTCGAGACTCCCAATACTTCCCTTGCTACAACCCTAATACAACTAGCCTTCCTATCCCACATACTGGTTACATCCCCATTACTATGTCCTTCAATTTCTCTCCCATCTCTAGGGCACTAGCTGTGGTCAAATCCCTCCATCTGATCTTAGGTCGATCATCCCCGACCCTTTTCTTCCTTGTCATCTTGATCCCTAAATTCATCACCAAGAGCTTAGAAAAACACTCATGGAAAAGATTCTACTTCCAAAAATGTTTTTCGGTAAGTTTTACTTTTTTATAAAAAAAAAATAAGATAAGTGGAAAAAACACACATAAACTATCTTTTTTTTGAGTTTCATACCTAAATTATCGGGAGGGTGAGGTTATATTTAAATTATTACTTATTAGTTTGAGAAACATATATCTCTCTTTTATTTCACTCTCATCATGATGTATATAATAAACTCTCTCTTTCATTTAAAAAGGGTCAAACCCATCGGTGACACAAGCAAGGTTCACTATCTCATTTTGACACCATTTTTATATTCTCAGAACTAGCTTGTGCGCATGTATTAAATATCTCCTACGTGGATAAATAAACGAATCGACATGTGACACGTTAATTTTTTAATTTTTTTTAAAAGCTCACTTTTAACTTTTTTTTCTCTCTCCAGAATATCCACCCCTCCCTCATTTTCTTCTTCTTCTTCGTGCCTTGTTTTTCTTTCTCTTTCTTTGTGGTTTTCTTTTTCAAATCCACCAAAATCTATGTGTTTTTCTTGTGCCAAACAAAATTTTCATTTCTTGTGTTACATTTCTTGATTCCTCTTTTTTTGAAAATTGATTTTACATTTTGGGTGAAAAGTAGCAATATTATTTAATTTGCTTTCTTTTTTCTTGAAAATTGATTTTACATTTTGGGTGAAAAGTAGCAATATTATTTAATTTGCTTTCTTTTTTCTTGAAAATTGATTTTACATTTTGGGTGAAAGTAGCAGTATTATTTAACTTGCTTCCTCCTTTCTTGAAAATTGATTTTATATTTTGGGTGAAAATAGCAATATTATTTAATTAGTGCTGTGAAGAATATTATGGGAGGGTGTTATTTGAAAAGGGCACAGATATAATGAGGAGGAAGGAATAAATAAGTCCCACAAAGCAATTCAGTGTTTTTTTGAATTGTTATTTTCTAAAAATCATCTCTATTTGTGTGAATTATTTTCTTAAAAGATGTAATTTTGCTTAATTTTATCAGTTGTAGTAGTAGACACCATTGATGTAGCAGAACTTAAAAATTATATTTTGATTTGATTTTTTTTAAAAAAAATACCACATATTCTTAAAGAATGTTGGTGGTCTTATTTTTCTATGAACTCTATTGTTGAAGAAATTAGATTCTAATGTAACCCAATAAAATTTTGTAGGATTTTTTTAAAAAACTTGTGTAGTGATGGAGGGGGGTGGAAGGTGAAGAAGTTGCCAGGAAAAAAGATTGAGGAAGAAGAAGAAAGAGAAAAAAAAATTCAAAAAAAAATTATTTACGCGCCGAAAAATCGTGTAATAAACCTGCTATGATGAGTCAGCGAAAAGTGTCAAAATGAGAAAGTGAACCTCCACATAAGGTGTCTAAAATGAACAAGGTCTAGTTGAGGTGTCTACGTGAAAGTTAGTGTCAATTTTAGGGGAACACCGATGGGCTTAGCTGAAAATTATCATATCACACTCCACATGAACAAATCATTTTACCTTAATAAAATTAAATAAATTATTAGAATTAGTTAAAATTAAGAGATAAGTATCAAAAAGACACCTAAACTATTCTCCTTTTTAAGTTTCATACCTAAACTATTGGGAGTGTGAATTTCATACATAAACTATCACTTATTAGTTTGAAAAACACACATCTCTCTTTTATTTCAATCTCATCATGGTGTGTGTACTACACTCTCTCTTTCATTAAAAAAATGGCCTAAATGCCCTTGAACTATTGAAAATGGTACAAAATATCTCTCATCCATTTATTGGGCCTAAAATGTCATTGACACCGTTAGGTCCAAAATTGTCCTTTTCTTTAACAAAAAGGGCATTGTAGGCTCAATAGATGAATGAGAGACATTTTTGTACCATTTTCAATAGTTTGAGGGCATTTTAGGCCCTTTAAACAAAATTTTAATTAAATAATTTGAATAATTTTTTTAAATAAGTGGCGGCCATCTAATGGTTACAATTTAATTATTTAAAATTAATCATAAATCAAATTTTATTTAACAGAATTTTAATTAAATAATTTGAATAATATTTTTAGACACATGGAGGCCATCTATTAGTTATAATTTAATTATTTAAAATTAATTATAAATTAAATTTTATTTAACAAAATTTTAATTAATTAATTAGAATAATTTTTAAACACGTGGCGGTCATCTATTGGTTACAATTTAATATTTAAAAATCAAAATTTATTTAATAGAATTTTAATTAAATAATTTGAATAACTTTTTTAAACACGTAGCGGTCATCTATTGGTTACAATTTAATTATTTAAAATTAATTATAAATTAAAATTTATTTAATAAAATTTTAATTAAATAATTTTTTTAAATACGTGGTGGCCATCTATTGATTATAATTTAATTATTTAAAATTAATTATAAATCAAAATTTATTTAAAAGAATTTTAATTAAATAATTTGAGTAATTTGTTTAAACACGCGTCGGCCATTTATTGGTTATGATTTAATTATTTAAAATTAATTATAAATTAAAATTTATTTAACAGAATTTTAATCACGGAAAATGGCCTAAAATGCCCTTGAACTATTAAAAATTATACAAAAATGCCTTCATCCATCTATTGAGCCTAAAATGCTTTTTTTGTTAAAGAAAAAGATATTTTAGGACCTAAAGGTTGATGACAAGGACATTTTGGGCCCAATGGATGGATGAGGAAAATTTTTGTATAATTTTCAATAGTTCGAGGACATTTTAGGCCATTTTTCCGTTAAAAAATTTTGTCACCTCACACTCCATATGGACAAAATATCCACCTTGTCAAAAATTAAATAAATTATTAGAAGTTAAAATTAAATAATAAAGTATTACTATCCACCCCCTCCAAAAAAATAATTATAAAATAAAATATAAATATTTTTTTTATTCCACTCCACCACTTTCTCTCACCATACTCCCCCCATCCCCATCCACAATTTTTTTAGTTTTATTTTTAATTTTTAAATTTCTTTTATAAAAGGTTTTTAAAAAAAATTCTTACTTCACCCCTCCCTTTCAAATTAGATATTATTTTATATTTTTTTAAAAAAAAATTCTACCCTCCTCCCACCTAACCCTCTGCTTTAAAAAAAATTTCTCATTTAAAAAAAATATTAAAAAAATATTAAAAAATAATAATATTTTTTTAGGAAGGAGTGGGGTAGGTGGTGAAGTAAGATTTTTTTTAAAAAATATTATATATATATATATATTTTATTTATTTATTTATTATTTTTTAAAAAAATAATTTCTTTTTTAGGATAAAAATACTTTAGTCTTTAACTTTAATCAACATTAATAGTTTATTTAATTTTTGTCAAGGCATGTGGCAAGATTTTTGTAAAAAATAGAGAGAGCAGAGAAAATGTATTACACACACCACTGAAGTGTATTTCTCAAACTAATAAATAATAGTTTATGTATGAAACTCACAATTTCAATAGTTTAGATATGAAACTAAAAAAATGAGATATTCTAGGTGTGTTTTTGACACTTATCTCTAAAAATATTAAACAACTTATGCAGGTCGGGGCGGAGCGAAGCAGGCAGGGCATGTTGAAATCAACAAATTATTCTATGCCAAAGTCTGTTAAGTAAACATTAAAAATTTGACATAAATAATACATAAATATGATCTTTAACTTGACTTCAACTGATAACTATAACCTCTAATTTTATTAGTACACAAATAGACACTTTAACTATCCAAAACTTGAACAAATAGACACATTCGTCCTATATGACATCGTACATGACAATTTTGTGTCCTACGTGTATTGTGCCACATAGGACATGTGTGTCTACTTATTCAATTTTATATAAATTTAATCATCTATTTGTGCAGACCCAAAATTGGTGAGAGCATAAATGTGAAATGAGGAAAAGTTAAAAAGCATATTTATGTATTATGCCAATTTAATAACATACATGGAAATCCATAAAGACCTAACCATTACTAAGGCATAAAGATCCCAAACACTTGAGCGAAACAGATCAACGTAGCTAGTTATGTAATTTTTCTTTCAAATAAAGCAAAAAAAGAAACTAACACTTGATTAAAGTTTGGATAAATTGGGTGACGACTCATTGTTTAATGCATTTTGATCCAATCATTTTAGCCCAAAGTAACACTTGGATGAGTTAATAACATAGCGACTTATTAAAACAATCTATTTTGACTCGTCTAAATTCAATAAAACTTGCATATTTGACGCAAAAATAAGTAATAAGTCCAGGTAGACATGTAATCACTTTTAATGACGCATTTTAAGACATAATCACAGTTTTCAATATATTTAAATTTTAACCACTTGTTGCCTCCTCCTCTTCTCCTTCTCCGTCTTTAATGATAAATTATAAAACTATTTTGATATATGAATGTTAAATATTTACATACCTTGAACTACTTAACTTATCAAGTCAAGTGCATTAATATGTTGTTATATTTTAAATACATTGCAAGTGGTTGCTTTGCTTTTAAACAAAAACTCCAAAAGTGGTTATTGATGCACTTAACTCCAACTTGTAAAATTGGGTCCTTTTTTTTTAATTTTGGGTAATCCTTAATTGTCACTTCACATATCACAACACCAATTGATCTAATAGATTTTATTATTGAACTACTTTTGTGTCCAAAGTATTTCTCAATTAATGAAGTTTTTTTTTTCTTCTAAATTCGGTGTTCGCTATTCGTATTGAGGTTTAATTAAATTTAAATTCATGCAGAAAATTTCATATTAAGGTTAAAATATTTTCTAACAAAGATAATTCTACATCTAGAATTTAAATTAGAAACCGCTATTCAAGTACGGAAATCTACTTATCACTCAACTGTAATCCTCGTCGTATTGATGAAGTCTATTATGAACTCGTCAGGACAACTTTCTCCAGTTTACACATTTTAGCTAAAGGAAGGACCAATGTTATGTTGGGACTTTTTAGGTATGTGAAGATTATGAGATGAGGCACATGGTATGCCACTCATCACATGCTCGATTCAATTAGCTGGATTTATTATGTGAATTTTATTTTAAACATAAAACTCATTCCATAGGTTCGATTAATAAGTAAATCAGTACTTTCTGAATATCAAGTCAATAATTAATAGTTACTATAATAAATTTATAATGGGATGATAGTAATTTTGGTCTATATATTAATTGTGTGCAATTAAATTTTATCACATAAATTGAAACAGAAGGATTATCAAAATTCTATTGGATTCGATTTGAACTCAATAAGCTCGATATTATAGCAGACTCATGTAATCCTGCTCGACTCAATACTATGGTGGAATCTTGCATTAACTAGCTGTGAATTAGCAGTAAGAAGCATGAAATTAAATACTAAGGAATGTGATATCATTTTTTTTGTTTTCATTAACTAGCTGTGAATTAGCAGTAAGAAGAATTTAATGAAGTTTCTATTGGGCAGGTGAGAGTTAGAGAAACATGTTCTTTCAATAATTAATCACCGATCGACTTGCTCATCTTTTCAAATGGTAATTATTATTATTGTACCATCTCACTTGTTGAACAACAATTCCAATTTTGTATATCCAAAAATATTTGCACCTTACAAAATATTATTTTGCCTCTCTATATATAAATCATAACTACTCTCAATGATCTCTCTATAGTAAGTAGATCAGCTTGTTATGCCTTTATTTTATAGCATTTCTTAATTATCACACTCCTATATAAATCTAGAAACAGAAAATGATTACCCCAAGTTGGAATCCCTTCATCTTTTCTTCTCTTTTTGGAATTCTCATTCTCTCCATTCCTTGTTTCTCAGAGAAAGGTAATTATGATTTCTTTCTGCTCTATAATTCTCTTAGCTTTTATGTTTTTGTATTAAAGATATATTGAAACAACCGAATTAATTATTACATTTGTCGTTGCAATTTGTTTCTTTTTTAAAACAATTAAATATAAGTAACTTAAAACAAAGCAGAAAATTGAATTTAATTTTTATATTGATTTATTCAGATTTTGAATCCTCTAAATAAAAATTCTGACTTCACTACTAATAATTGCATGCAAAAAATTGTATGAGGAATGTCACTCTATTCAACGAGCTTCTTATTTAGAACTTAATCAAAAAGGCAAAGAGTAAACGTAAGTTCATGACCCTTCACCTAGAAGTGGAACTATTGTGTTGGATAGGGGTGTACATGGACCAGGTTGGTTCAGATTTTTTATAAATCAAATCAAATCATTTGTATCGGGTTATTAAATCTATAAGCCAAACCAAACCAATAAAAGTCGGGTTTTTCGATATCAATTTTTCTCGGGTTTTTCGAGTTTTTTCGGGTTTTTCGGGTTTCTCGGATTTTTTGTTTTTTTTCCGGATTTTTTCGGGTTTCTCATAGTATCAAATAAAAAGCACAGAGAAGTGCTTCTTAAAAAGAGTTCTAGTACAAAATATCAACATATAAGATGGAGGCACAACACTATTTGAAGTTTTAACTTTATAATATAACTTTATAAGATAAGTTTTTTTTGTATATTATTTAGATGGGCTACTCATGTCCAAATCTAAATGTAAGAAAGAAAACAAAAATTATGAAAAAATTTTAAAAATATTTATAAATTACATTTTAATAAATATTTTTATGTATAACATAATTTAAAAGTAGTATATCTATAATTGGGTCGGTTTGGGTTCGGTTTGACTTTTTTTAGTTAAAACCAAACCAACTCTATAATGATTGAGTTTTTTTTTCAAACACCAAACCAAGTCAAACCAAACCACTAGTCGGTTTTTTTTTCCGGTTTGGTTCGATTTGTCGATTTGGTGTGGTTTATCGGTTTGTCTTGTACAGCCCTAGTGCTGGAGAATGAAAAAGTTTAGAACTTTCAAACAATTTTGGGAGCGACTATTTGTTCTCATTCTCAATCAGGTCATTAAGTGATTAGCTAGCACAATTTATTTTAATCTTATTATCTACATAAGTATTTTTTTATTTTAATTTATTTGTCTTACTTTTTTTTATTTCATTTAAAAAATAATATTTTTTTTATGACTTTTTAATTTCAACTTTCGTCTTGACATGTTTAAGACCACAAAAAATTTAAAAATTTTCTTTCCTTCATTAAACTTGCATCAAGTTAAAACTAAACAAACAAATTAAAATTAAGTGATGGTTAAATCCAAAAGTTATTCCCTCATCTCAGTTTATAGGCACAAAATTTAAGAAATATTAAAAAACTTTACATTGTTTCAAAAATTATCCTTAAAAACAATAAACTTTTATAGATTCTTTTACAAATAAATGGGACCTGACATAAGTAAAATATTGATAGCTTCTTCTTCTTTTAATTAAAATGAAAATCATTAACCCTCTTTACCACTTAACCCAAGCCTTTGGCTTATAAAATTAATGGGTTTATTGACAGTGTTTTAAACATTTATGAAATAAGAAAATGTGTTATTCCTTTGGGTTAAAAAGAATGTGCTAATATAGTATTTTCTCCGTTTCATATTATGTGCCACCGTTTAACTTGATATGATTTTTAAGAAAAATAGAAGATTTTTGAAATTTGTAATCTAAAATAATCCTTAAATATTTGTGTACTTGTAAATCATTTCATTAAAAATAAAAATTAAATTTTAAAATTAAAATTATTTCTAATTATAATAATTAAAAAAAGGAAAATATGTCACAGATGAGACGAGAGTATAATTGTTTCATTTATGCCTGCAGCCCCACATTACACGTTTGCCAGGGACGCTACATCATCTCCAAAGGTAGTTTTCTTCGATTACATCATAATAGGAGGAGGAACTTCTGGCTGTGCATTAGCGGCAACACTCTCACAATCTTCCAATGTTCTGTTATTAGAAAGAGGTGGCTTGCCATATGGAAACCCCAATATTACAAACATTACTGGTTTTGCCAGCAATTTAGCTAACACTTCTCCATCATCGCCCGCGCAACTTTTCATCTCCACGGACGGTGTATTCAACCACCGCGCTCGCGTCCTAGGTGGAGGCTCGGCTATTAATGCCGGGTTCTATACGAGGGCGAGCAAGGCGTATGTTAGGAGAGTAGGATGGGATGAGAAGTTAGTGAATGAATCGTACGAATGGGTGGAAAAGAAAGTGGCGTTTCAGCCTCAAATAAAGCAGTGGCAATCGGCAGTGAGGAATGGTTTGTTGGAAGTAGGAGTGGAACCGAATAATGGTTTTACGTTTGAACATTTGTATGGTACTAAAATTGGTGGAAGCATATTTGATTCACAAGGGCATAGGCATACTGCTGCTGATTTGTTGGAGTATGCTGATCCTACAAAAATTAGTGTTCTTTTGTATGCCACTGTGGAACAAATCATGTTCAAACCAGGAGGTAACTGCTTAAAATTTTCCCCTTCTTTCTTTATGTATTTTTTGAAGAGGGAAGTGTCAAAAATATATTTAATTTTTTTTTTTTGAATGAAGTGTCAAAAATAATAATATTGTAATTGATGATTGTACATGAAGCTGGAGGAAGGAAGCCAAGAGCTAATGGAGTTCGTTTTCAAGATTCAAAAGGTAATAGCCACTTGGCCTACTTGAAGGAGGGATCTATGAATGAGGTCATCTTGTCAGCTGGAGCATTGGGAAGTCCACAAATGTTGATGTTGAGTGGTATTGGGCCAGCAGAACAACTGAAGGTCCATGGGATCTATGTGTTATTGGATCAACCCATGGTTGGTATGGGTATGTCTGATAACCCAACGAATGCTGTACTTGTTCCTTCTCCTAAACCTGTGGAAGTTTCCCTCATTCAAGTGGTTGGTATTACTGAGTTCGAAAGTTACGTTGAAGCTGCCAGTGGGTCTTTAGAGTTGGATTGGTTGCGTAGAATCGGTCATGACTTTGAAAGGATAGCTAATCAGGTTAGACCTCTCTTGAAAATGTATGTTACTACTAATCACACTTAATTAATTTTAGTTTTGTTCCTTAAATAGGTTTGATCTTTAATTTTTATTCTTTAGCAATCGAATTGTCTTTTTATTTGGTGCAGAGTATGGACCCATCTGTGATCAACCCACAACTTCTACAGTCGCCAATACAAGCAGGTATCATCCTAGAAAAAATTGCAGGACCATACTCAACAGGTTTTCTTCAACTTAAAAACAAAGACCCAAGTGAAAATCCAGAAGTAACTTTCAACTACTTCAAAGATCCCAGAGACTTACAAAGATGTGTGCAAGGTATGAGAACAATAGCAGAGGTCATAGAATCAGCGTCTTTCTTCAATTTCAAATACCCTTTTGCAACAGCACAAACCTTAATGAATACAATGTTAACTTTGCCACTCAATTTGAGACCAAGACATTTGAGTGCCTCTGTTTCTTTAGAACAATTCTGTATTGACACAGTAATCACCATATGGCATTACCATGGAGGTTGTCAAGTTGGGAAAGTGGTTGATAGAGATTTCAGAGTTTTTGGGGTTGATGGATTGAGAGTTATTGATGGATCTACACTTATTGACTCCCCTGGCACTAATCCTCAAGCCACTGTAATGATGCTTGGAAGGTAAATTAAGTTTAACAAATCTTTATGGTGCTTCTATGTTGAAGTAATTTTATAGTTGATGGCTTTGATTTGTATAAAATGTAATGTAGGTACATGGGGCAGAAGATTTTGAGGGAGAGGCTTGCTGGTGCAAAGAACTAGAAGATGTGCTTTAATTTGGGGAATAAAATGTTGGATTTATCAATTTGTGTGTGTGTGTTTTCTTTAATTGAATTTGGGCACCTTTAATAAAAATATAGCTGTAATTCCTTAATTTTACTACACTTGAATGTATCCCTTTTTTAACACCTTATATTAAAAATTTACCAGACGAACAAATTACTTTAGATTTTCATCACATAAGATTTATTTTATAAACAATTGTTTCTTATTAAATATTTCTCTATTTTCAATACTCAATGACTCTTTTGGTTAACAATGAAGAGATCATGTCAATCCTACCACATTCATTGCTGGTGGAATCATGACTACATTGCAGCGCTTCACTTGCTCTAAATCGATTGGCGGAAGAAAATTTTTAGAGAATGATTTAGAATAGCAGTGGATTTTGAAGGGTTGGGGGATTTATACCCTTTATGAAACTTCACAATTTGAGCCTAAATCATTGAATAGGTATGAGTCGTAAACTTGACTCGTAGACCCTCCCCCATATTTGACCAACCTTCCCTCCTCAATATCAACCTTACGAGCCACTCCTACGACTCTTAAGAGTGCCTACGACTTGTAGGTTAAATTGTGGACTTGAGTTCAGTGAAAATTTTTCTTGAATTTTTCTTGTTTCATCTTTTCAATTTCCGGAGTCTTACACATAAACATACTACCTAAAAATAATATAGATTATTTGAATCTTCAAATACATCTTGATTAATCAATACAAATGAGTTGGAGATATACTCTCTATCTCAGTAGCCAATGTTTGCTATTCCACAAAGCAAATCTTTGGGGAATGAGTTTTGAAGTGCCTTCAAAGAGAAAAAAAGCAAAAAAATAATTCAATCAACTAAAAAAGTATAAATTGAGCTGAGGGCAAAAATGAATATTAGAGACTTATAAAGTAAAAAGATAAATATGTTTCCTCTATAGCACATAAATTTTGCAGGAGAAAATTTATGATAGACCCTCGTATAGTTAATGACAAATTGACAGCTTCTTCCGCACCCAAAAAAAAAAGGAAGAAGACAACAAGCAATAAAAGAATTTGATGTAGTTCAGAAGCATGTTTTTAAATGGCTATTTTTACAATAACTTTTTCAAACCATATAAGCCTACGAGGTGTGGCTCTATGAGACATAGGAAAAACTGAAAAATAGGATGGATATTTTGATCTAATTTTCAATTTGCCTTTTTTTGGTGTTCCATTTTAATACCAATGTATTCAACTTCAGCTAGTAAACTTGAATACAATCGGTAAGATAATAAATGAAGACATATAGTAGTTGGTTAATATATCCACATCAAGAGTGATCCGTACAGAAATGAAAATACATAATGCATCTTGGGCACAATAATTTTTCATGTAACATCTCAACACTTTGTGTAATATCCTGGGCGTTTGAAATATGATATAATAATGTTAAACATTGTAAAAATAGCCTCGGTAGATTTTTAGATCAAGTATCTCAAAAAATAAAATTTTCAAGAAATTGCATTTCCAGCATGGTGCGCGACAGGTTGGACCTGCTCCTCCAAAGTGCAATTTTTTTCCAAGTCAAAATCTGGCCAAATTCTCATTCAATCAAAATTGGTTAGTCAGGGAACAAGTCCCTATTGCGGACTTGGGTGTCCATTTTTGTCCGAATTCAGTTTTTAAGTAGGGACACTTTAGACTTTTCCCTAACTATTAGTTAATGAACCTGAACATTTTTAGATCTTAATTCGACTCTATAAGCTACCCTAAACCCCTATCCTCCCAATTCTCTCACAATTCATCTATTTCAAATAGTTTTCTCTCTACAAAAGCTCTCAAATCACCGTTCAAGATATTCAAGCAATTCTCTCAAGTTCTCCATCAAAAGTCCAAATTTCTTCAAGTTTTTTTTGATTTTCACATTCAAGGTATGTGGACATTCATCCAAGGGTACCTTTCACCCATGGAGCCCAATAAATTCTCATCTTTTTCAATAAATTCAAGTATGTATTTTTATGGGTTTGATGATATCAATTTCAATTACATGAATTATGCTTTAAACTATGACTATGAATCTATTTTAATATGAATTAATGATTATTGCATGGAATTGAAGAGTTTTCTATAAATTTCCTAACTTACTCTCTTTAGGGTTCATGGCATGGATGATGAGTATTTTCAATTATACTTTTAATTGCTATTATTTTAATGACTTATGTATGGGTTGAAATAAAGTATATGATTATGCATGTTTTCAATTCAATTTCATGATCTAAGTCAATTAATTGTGAATCTATGTTTTCACCTTAATTTCAAGTAATAGTCATGATCATGGAATTTCAAGTGTTCAGGCAAGTTTAATGAAATGGGTAAATTATGACCCTAATGATACTCTTATGAAAGAAGATTCGTAATAATGGAAGACCTCCACCCACATTACATGAATCACATGATAATGAGCTATTCTTATGAATAAGTTTTATGAATTATGATTTATGAAAAGCTTATGATTTATGACAAGTATGATTTATGGTAATGATATGTATTCTGTAGGATGTTAACTTAGCACCGAGAGGACTTTGAGGTAGGGGCTCGACCTAAGAGGTCCTTAGTAGCAATTTCTAGTCCCTTAACTACATTGCCACAGTAGGATTGCCTATATGACCTAGCTAGTGGATCCACATATAGCACATGATGATGATGATACAGAGTCTACCTTGACAAGTAGCCTCTCTCTTCCTAGATGTGTCGGTTATGGTTATCTCCCACATATGTATGGTCCTTATGATGTTTTAAATAACTAATTTTACCCTCTACTTTTATACGATACTCTTATGATTTATTGTGCATTGACTCTTCTCATATCTACATATGATTTTACTATCTCTTTTATCATGCTATTGGAAATGGTCATTTGCATGACATAATTTTATTATGCATTACATTGCCTAGATACTTAGTACATTCAAATGTACTAACACATACTTCATTGCCTACATTATATCACAATATAGGAATGGACGCTCCATCCTTTTCTCGTGACTAGTTGGTGATCTATTGAAAATTTATGGTGAGTCCTAATGCTTCGAGGGAAAACCGAGTCTATCTTTCTTCTTATTGTCATTTCTAGACTATGATAATGTTTCAAGACTATTCCATGTTATGTCATTTCTTTTGTTTGAGAGAGATCTAGGAACATGTCCTAGTCCATACCTATGTGGTAATGTAGAGGTGTGTTTGATACGTGTATGGAGTATATGTTCTCTTGCTTCATTTTAGCTATGCTATGTTCTTGGAATTCTTATGAGTTTTTGCTTATTTGTTACCTTATGTATGCTTATGATATGCTAAGAGACTTGGTTGGGTTTCTTTAAAAATCCTAATTGTTGTGTCATGTTTACAGCCTAGCTTGGGTCATGACAAATTTGGTATCATAGCACAAGGTTTTTAAGTGTCCTAAGGAGTCCAGCATACCGTATTAAGTAGAGTATTATTCATGGGTGTAAAGCGTACCACATTTATGAGTAGGAGACTATGAGGCATCTTAGGAAATCTTGACTTCTTTCATGATCTATGTCGTGAAATAGAGTGTAATCTAAGTTTTTTTCCTCTAACAGTTATTCATTGCGATTTTTAGAAAATACCTCCAAGAGGAGCTCTATGCTAAAGATGGGTTAATGATAATGAGGGACAAACCCCTCAAGCTCCTTATGATCCTCTAGCCGATCAAGTTACTCATGCCGAATTCTGGACCACCATTTCTATGCTAGCCCAAGCCATGACTACTCAAGTGAACCAAGGGGTAGTGGCTCCTACAAATGTGTCTACTCCAGCTTCAAGGGTTAGGGACTTTACAAGGATAAACCCTCCTGAGTTTCATGGGTCCAAGGTTGATGAGGATTCCTAAGACTTTGTTGATGAGGTGCATAAGATTGTTGCTATTATGGGAGTGTCTTTGGAGGAGAAGGCGGAGTTGGTGTCCTACCAACTCAAGGGTGTTGCTCAAGTGTGGTTCAATCAATGGAAGGCCAAAAGGGTTTTAAAGGGTCCCATAGGTTGGGAGAACTTCAAGGTGGCATTTCTTGACCACTTCTTTACACTTAAATTAAGGGAGGCGAAAGTGTTAGAGTTCATCAATATCAAGCAAGGTAATATGAGTGTGAGGGAATATGCCCTCAAGTTTACTAAATTATCCAAGTATGTTCCTTCTTTGGTAGCCAACTCCCGTGCCCGAATGAATAAGTTTATTTTGGGTGTGTCAGACTTGGTAATGAAATAATGCCAAACCACAATGCTTATCATAGAGATGGATATTTCTAGGCTCATGACACATGCCAAACAAATAGAAGGAGAGAATCTTAAGGAGAGGAAGGTGGGGGAGTCCAAGAGGGCTTGATTTGAAGGTGGGTTTTCTCAATTCAAATCCGGTGGTGGTAATGGTCATTTTCAATAAGCCCAAAGGTTTCAAGGCTAAGGTTCTTCACAAGCTTTGGGCCAAATATTTGACAAAGATAGGGTACCCAACCCTAAAGGACAAAGTGGTGGTGTTAGTGGGTGTACTCCTCCTAAGTGTTCTAAGTGTGGGAAAAATCATGGAGGCAAATGCTTGTTTGATACGGGTCTTGTTTTGGAGGTGGTAAAGTGGGGCACAAGGTCTTCGAAAGCCTTAGTGTTGCAAACAAGGGAAGAAAAGAAAGTCCTCAAGGGAAAAATACTCAAGGTGGGCAAGTTCAACAGGGTGGTGGCCCACGCCAAAATAGGTTCTATGCACTTCAACCTAGATAAGATGTTGAGGAGTCTCCTGATGTGGTTACGACTATGTTGCGGGTCTTTGACTTTGATGTTTATGTTTTACTTGATCCGGATACCATATTGTATTTTGTTACTCCTTACCTTGCTACAAGGTTTGATACATATCCCGAAATCTTGCAAGAGCCTTTTTCAGTTTATACCCCCATTGGTGATTCAGTTCTATCCAAGAAAGTCTATAGAAATTGCCCTGTGTCTGTCTTGCATGAAATAATCCCATCTGATCTTGTATAACTTGACATGATCGATTTTGATATCATTCTTGTCATGGATTGGCTACATGCTTCTTATGCATCTATTGATTGTAGAATCCGTATGATCAAATTCTAATTTACTAATGAGTCGGTTCTTGAGTGGAAGGATAATGATTTGGTATTTAGAGATCGATTCATATCGTGCCTAAAATCTAGGAAAATAATTTCCAAGGGCTTTATCTATCATTTAGTGTGGGTTAGGGATACAAATTACGAAGCTCCTACTATTGAGTTAGTTTCCATTGTAAATGAATTCTCCAATGTGTTTCCCCATGATTTATCCAATATTACTCCTGAAAGGAAAATCAATTTCGATATAGATCTTCTTCGTGATACCCAACTTATCTCTATCCCTCCTTACCGTATGGCCCCGGTGGAACTTAAGAAGTTGAAGGAACATTTGAAAGGTTTGTTAGATAAGGGCTTCATAAGGCCAAGCATTCACAATGGGGTGCTCCCATGTTGTTTGTTAGAAAGAAGGATGAGTCGCTTCACATGTGTATAGATTACCGATAATTAAATAAGGTCACCATAAAGAAGAAGTACCCCATTTTGAGAATAGATGATTTGTTTGATCAAATCCAAGGTGCAAGTTACTTCTCCAAAATTGATCTCCGGTCCAGTTATCACCAATTGAGGGAGAGGGAGTATGACATTCCCAAGATGATATTTCGAACAAAGTATAGCCATTTTGAGTTTTTGGTTATGTCATTCAAATTGACTAATGTTCCTGCTATTTTTGTGGACTTGATGAATCCGATTTTCAAATCATACTTAGACATATATCTGGTGGTCTTTATTGATGATATACTGATTTATTCTCAAAAGAATAAGAGCATATGGGTCACTTGAGAATTATGTTGCAAGTTTTGAGGGACAAACAACTATTTGTCAAGTTTAGTAAATATGAATTTTGGTTGAGGTCCGTGGAATTTCTTGGTCATATTATTTCGGTAATGGCATCATGGTTGATCAAAAAAAATAGAGGTAGTAAAGAATTGGCCTAGACCGTTGTCTCCTTCAAATATTTATAGCTTTTTAGGCTTGATTAGTTATTATAGAAGATTTATAGAAGAATTTTCATTTATTGCAACGTCTTTAACTAATTTGATCCAAAAGAAGGTGAAGTTCCAAAGGTAGGATGGGCATGAAAGAAGTTTCCAAACATTGAAGGACTGTCTTACATCGGCTCCTATTTTGACATTGTTGGAAGGTCTGAATAGGTTTGTTGTATATTTTAATGCCTCATGAGTTGGATTGGATTGTGTTTTGATGCAATATGGCAAGATCATAGCATATTCCTCTCAACAACTAAAAGTGCATGAATGAAACTATCCAACTTACAATCTAAAATTGGAGACAATTATTTTTGCTTTAAAAATTTGGCGTCACTATCTTTATGGGGTGCATGTTGACATATTTACCGATAAAATCTTGCAATAGGTGTTTAGACAAAGGGACTTGAACCTTAGGCAAAGGAGGTGGCTTGAACTATTAAAGGATTATGATATGAATGTGTTGTACCATCCAAGTAAAGCAAAAGTTGTTGAAAATGCTGTTAGTTGGTTGTCCATGAATAGTGTTGCTCATGGTGAAGATGACAAGAAGGATTTGGTTAAAGATGTGCACCGATTGGTCCATTTGGGGGTAAGGTTGAGTGACTCTAATGAGGGTAGTATTTTTTTCAAAATGGTTCAGAATTGTCATTGGTAACGGATGTAAAGGCAAATCAAGACATAGATCCAGCCTTAGTTGCATTGAAGAAATTGGTGGTTGATAAGAAGATTGAGGTTTTCTCACAAGGGAGAGATGGAGTACTTCGTTACCAACGTTGTTATGTATTCCAAATATTGATGGCCTAAGAGATTTGATATTGAGTGAAGCTTATAACTCTCGATATTCTATACATCTGGGATCCATTAAAATATGTAAAGATTTGAAAGAAGTATTTTGGTGGAGTGGTATGAATAAGGACATAATAATATTTGTGGCAGAATGTCCAAATTGCCAACAAATGAAAGTTGAACATCAAAAACTGGGAGGTCTAGACCAAGATATCGAAATTCTTACTTGGAAGTGGGAAGATCTGAACATGGAATTCATAAAGAGCTTGCCTCGTACCGGAAAGCAATATGATTCTATTTGGGTGATAGTGGATAGAATGATTAAGTCAGCCCATTTTCTACCGGTTAATACTTCTTATGGTGCCGAACACTATGCCATGATGTATATTCTAGAATTGATAAAGTTACATGGTGTCCAATTATCCACCATTTCAGATCATAGTACTTAATTCACTTCTCACTTTTAAAAATCCTTTTAAAAAGATCTTGGCACCAAATTTAAGCTAAGTACTGCATTTCACCCTCAAACCGATAGACAAGCCGAGAGAACAATCCAAACTCTAGAAGACATGTTGAGGGCATATGTGCTTGATTTCAAAGGAAACTGGGATAATCACCTACAAACAAGGGGGAAGTCTGCCACACCAACCCTTGTTGAGATAGGGACTCCAGCGCAACGTTAGTTGAATTTGCTTACAATAATAGTCACCATTCAAGCATCAAAATGACACCATTTAAAGCTTTGTATGGAAGGAGATGCCGATTACCTATTGAATGGTTTGAAGTGGGAGAGAGTGCCTTGTTAGAACCCGAATTGGTGTTTGAGGCCTTGGAAAAGGTCAAACATATTTGAGAGAGATTAAGGACTGCCCAAAGTCGTCAAAAGTCCTATTCGTATGTTAGAAGGAGAGAGCTTGAATTTGATGGGAAAGATTGTGTTTACTTGAAGATTTTGCCCATGAAAGGGGTAATGCATTTCAGAAAGAAGGAGAAACTTAGTCCTCGATATGTAGGCCCATATAGGATCCTAAGGGGTATTGGTAAGGTGGCCTAAGAACTTGATTTTCCATTGGAGTTAGCCTTGGTCATCCTGTATTCCATGTATCAAAGTTGAGGAAATATGTTAGTGATCCCCATGCCATTTTACCTTTGGGTAGTGTGAGTGTTGAGAAAACTTGACTTACGAAAAGGTTCTGATTGAAATTTCGGACAGTCAAATTAAGAGGTTGAGAAACAAGGAAATTAAATTCGTTAAAGTCTTGTGGAGGAACCAAGAAGTTGAAAGTTCTACAAGGAAAGTAGAAGCCGACATGATGAAATGATATACTTATCTCTTTTCTTTCGTTTCGACCTAAGGTATTTGGATATTCATGCTCAAATCCTCCAATCTCCTACATTCCAACCTCTCTATGTCTTATTACATGCATGTGTATTAATGAACTTGATTTTAAATAATGTTTAAATTATATTATTATATTCATGTTGGGTTGTTAGCTACACACTCAACTCTACTCAAGCTAGTTCTACCTCATTCGAGGACAAATATTTCAAAGGGGGAAATAATGTAATATCCCTGACGTTTGAAGGTTGTAATATAATATAATAAGGTTAAATATTGCAAAAATGGTCTCAGTAGATTTTTAGGTAAAGTATCTCGAAAAATAATATTTTCAAGAAATTGTATTTCCAGTAGGGTGCGTGACAGGTCTGTGTCGCGGACCTGCTCCCCATAATGCAATTTTTCTCCAAGTCAAAATCTGGCTAAATTTCCATTTGCTCAAAGTTGGTCTGTTAGGGAAATAGTTCGCAAAGCAGACTTGGGTGCCTATTTTTTCCAAATTTAAGTTTTTAAATAGGGACACTTTAGAGTTTTTTCCTAACTATTAGTTATTGAACCTGGACATTTTCAGGACTTAATAATACCCTATAAACTACCCTAAACCCCTATTCTCCCTCATTCTCTCACAATTCATCAATTCTAAATAATTCTCTCTTTACAAAAGCTCTCGAATCACCATTGAAGAAATTCAAGCAATTCTCTAAAGTTCTCCATCAAAATTTCAAATTTCTTCAAGTTTCTTTATTTTTCTAATTCAAGGTATGTGGGAATTCATCAAAGGGTACCTTTCACCGATGGAGCCCAACAAATTCTCATCTTTTTCAATAAATTCAAGTATGTATTTTTATGGGTTTGATGATCTCAATTTCAATTATATGAATTATGCTTTAAACTATGATTAGGAATCTATTTTAATATGAATTAATTATTATTGCATGGAATTGAAGGGTTTTCTATGAATTTCCTACATTACTCTCATTAGGATTCATGGCATGGATGATGAGTATTTTTAATTATACTTCTAATTGCTATTATTTCAATGAATTACGTATGAGTTGATATAAAATATATGATTATGCATGTTTTGAATTCAATTTCATGATTTCTAAGTCAACTAAATATGAACCTTTGTTTTCACCTTAATTTCAAGTATGAGTCAGGATAATGGAATTTCAAGTGTTCAGGCAAGTTTAATAAAAGGGCTGAATTATGACCCTAATGACACTCTTATGAAAGAAGATTCCTAATGATGGAGTACCTACACCCACATATATGAATCACATGATAATGAGTTATTTTTATGAATAAGTTTTATGAATTATGATTTATGAAAAGCTTATGATTTATGACAAGTATAATTTATGATAATGATATGTGTTCTGTGGGATGTTAACTTAGCACCGAGAGGACTTTGAGGTGGGGGCTCGACCTAAGGGGTCCTTAGTAGCAATTTCTAGTCCCTTAACTACATTGCTACAGTAGGATTGCCTATATAGTCTAGCCAGTGGATCCACATATAGCAATGATGATGATGATACAGAGTCTAACTTGAAAAGTAGCCTCTCTCTTTCTAGATATGAGAGTTACATCGGGATTCCATGTTATAGCTCGCATGATCTTATTGTCGGTTATGGTTATTTCCCACATATGTATGATCCTTATGATCTTTTAATTAACTAATTCTATCCTCTATATGATACTCTTATGGTTTATTGTACATTGACTCTTCTCATGTCTACTTATGATTTTACTATCTCTTTTATCATGCTATTGGAAATGGTCATTTGCATGACATTATTTTATTATGCATTACATTGCCTAGATACTTAGTACATTCAAACGTACTAACACATACTTTATTTTCTACATTATATCACAATGTAGGGACAGACGCTCCATCCTCTTCTCATGGCTAGTTGGTGATCTATTGAATATTGTGTGGTGAGTCCTTATGCTTCGAGGAAAAATCGAGTCTATATTTCCTCCCACTGTCTTTTCTAGACTATGATGATATTTCAAGACTATTCTATATTATGTCACTTCTTTTCTTTGAGGGAGAGCTAGGAACATGTCCTAGTACCTGCTTATTTAGTTATGTAGAAGCCTGTTGAATATGTGTATGGAGTCAATTTTGTCTTGATTCATTCTAGCTATGCTATGTTCTTGAACCTCTTATGAGGTTTTGCTTATTTGTTATCTTATGCATGCTTGTGATATGCTAAGAGGCTTTGTTAGGATATCTTCGGGAATTCTAATTGTCATGTCATACCTAGGGTCTAGTTGGGTCGTGACACTATGGGAATGATAAGCAAAATCACTTGTTTGCTACCATGTTAGTCTCTCTAAGACAGTGACCTATAACAAAATATCACTGAGTTATAGGCCTATTCTTTACCACTCGTGGGATTACATTGGGTATGTCATCGTTGTACTCTTTAATTTCCATGAAAGATTCTATAATAACATAGTGATAAATTCTACGTTAATATAACTTCAGTGATTCTAAATGCACTGACATAAGCCTAATAATATGCCTTCATGAGGTAATTGACTTGGTGAAAACATTCCATTGTAGACATATTACTTCTTTCAAATTTAGCATTACATTTTGACTTTAATATGTTCCAACATGTTACGAAGGGAATGTATTTCTTCATTACCTCTGGTACAATGCTCTTAGGTACCATAAGGCATTGTTTTATAAGTTGATGCCTTGTGATGGTTTTGATTTCCAATTTAATACCACAAGAATCATAAAAATATTTTTTTATACTGTCACGACCCGACCTAGGGCCTAGTCGTAACATGGTGATAAGAATTAAAGGACTCCAACAAAACCTCTTAGCCTAACATTCATAAGCATACATAAGGAAATTAAACAATAAAGCTAAATCAAGATATGGAAGCAAAATCTCAAATAGAACATAAGTCTCAAAATGAAAAAACGACAACATAGACTCTTTTCTATCTAACATGCCTCTAATACTAGTTGAGGGTGTGAGACAATCTCCCAATTCACCCAATAGACAACATAGGAGTAATGAAGTACAATTGTCAAATGTGAAATAAATGTCATGTCCTCAAACTGTGAGGACTCACCAATAAGAAGCTAATAGTAAACTCTAGCCATGAGCAGGAGGAGGATGAACGTAATCGTCAGTCCCTACATTATGATATAATATAGGTAAAAAGTATGCGTTAGTACATGGAATGCACTAAGTTTGTGAGAAGATGCATGAACAACAAACATAGGGCATAATCAATATGAATCATGGGATGCAAGACTAATATCTTTAAAATATGAATAAAGTCATAAAAATATTTATCGCATTGGTCAATGTATCAAAAGAATCTCATAATCATTATAAGTACTCATAATTAAGAAGACACATTGGTCAATGTATCAAAAGAATCTCATAATCATAATCACTAGTTTTGCCATGTTTTCATATGTAAACCTACGTGGACAACGTAGTTTGGGACTAAAGTTTGGTACTAGAATTTCCTTGGATAACTAACTACATTATCGGACTGAACCTCACCTAAAATTCCTCTTGGTGCTTAGTCAATCTCCCAACGGAACTCATAAAATATGATCATAAATATCATAAGGAAAGATACTAACTAATATCAATGCATCTTAATAAAACGTCATAAGAATAACTCATCTAACATCATCATAGTAAAATCATAGGATTAGCTCATCTACCATATAACTCATGCAATGTGGGTGTATGCCATCCATCATTACATATCTTTGATCATAAACGTGTTTATGGACTTAGCTTGCCCTATCATTAACTTGCTTGAAATATCATAGAATCATCATTCGTAAACTTCTTTGCATAAAGCATCTTTAACTCATGTATAAAGGGGACTTAGCTTCGCTTTCTTACCAAAATGCATCACACCCTTAATGGGTGAAATTTTCAAGTAAACCCAATAATTAACTTTAAATTCAAGTTCTTTTCTCCTCACATTCAAATAGGACTTTTGCCAGCTTTGGGTTATTTTCAATCTTTCTCTAATGAGTCTAACCTTCTCCATAGCCTCAAATATCAACTCAGGTCCTACCAACGCAACTTCACCTACCTTGAACCAACCGATAGGGGATCTACACCGCCTATCATAGAAAGCCTCAAATTGAGCCAGCTCAATTCTAGAATGATAACTACTATTATAAGCAAACTTTATCAATGGCAAATTATCATCCCAATTTCCTTTAAAATCAATAACGCATGCTCTCAATATATTCTCTAATGCCTAAATACGCTCGGCTTGAGCATCTATTTGTGGGTGAAAAGCTATACTAAGCTTCACTTGAGTACCAATACCCTTTTGGAAGGATCTCCAAAACTGAGATGTAATATGAGTACCTCGATTTGGGATGATAGATGATGAAACACCATGAAGCTTATCCACTACTTGGATATACAATCTAGTATAGTCCTCGGCTGAATATGAAGTCTTAACAGGAAGAAAATAAGCCGACTTAGAGCCCGTTTGGATGAGCTTAAAAAAGTAACTTTTATGTATGAAGTGCTTTTAGAACTTTAAAGTGCTGAAAGTTATTTTTATAAATAAGCAGTTGAGTGTTTGGATAAAAGTGCTTAAATGAGGAAAATTAAGTGAATTTTAGGGTTAAAAGAATAAAAAAGGTAGTTTGGGAATTTAGTTAAAATATAAGGGATATAAAAGTAATTTCCATGGTCAAAGAAAATGACTTTAAGCACTTAGAAAAAAAAAGTTAGGAATCCTAACTTTTCATTTTTGACTGACTTTAAGAACTTTCTGGCTTAAAGTTAGCATTAGGCAAACAATCCAAAAGTTGAAAAGGGGCTTTAAGTTGGTTTTGACCAACTTAAAGCCAATCCAAATGGGCTCTTAGTCATTCAGTCAACAATCACCCAAATAGAGTCATGTTGCTTACGAGTACGAGGAAAACTAGTGAAGAAGTCCATATTCAAGGCTTCCCACTTCCAAGTAGAAATCTCAATATCTTGAGCTAAACCTCTAGATTTTTGGTGCTCAACTTTCACTTGTTGACAATTAGAAAACTTAGCCACGAATTTTGTAATATCTCTTTTCATACCATTCCACCAATAAACTTCCCTCAAATCTCGATACATCTTTACAGAACCGGAATGAATAGAATACTACAAACTATGAGCTTCAGACAATATCATATCTTTCAAGCCATCAACATTCAGAATACACAATTGACCTTGATATCTCAAAACACTATCTCCCCCTTGGGAGTAAGCATCAATGGATTTTTGGCAACCATTTTCTTCAATTCAATCATAGCAGGATCACTATATTTCTTTGCCTTTACATCTATCACAAGAGATGATTCGAAACCATTTTGCACAATAACACCATCATCCTCGGAATCAGCCAATTAAACACCTAAATAGGCTAATTTATGCACATCCTAAACTATCTCTTTCTTCTCATCCTCAGTATGAGAACACTGTTCATGGATAATCTACTATGAGCATCGACAACCATATTTGCCTTACCCAAATGGTATAGCACACTCATATCATTATCCTTCAACAACTCAAGCAATCTTTTTTGTCTAAGGTTCAAGTCCTTTTGAGTGAATACATGTTGCAAACTCTTGTGATCGGTAAAGACATCCACATGAACACTATAGAGATAGTGTCTCCACAACTTCAAATCAAATACCACCGCTGCCAATTCCAAATCATGCGTTGGGTAATTCTTCTCATGTGCCTTGTGTTTCCTTGAAGCATAAGCTATCACTTTACCATTTTGTATTAGAAAACAATGAAGAACAACTCGTGAAGCATCATAATACACGACGAACCCATCAGAACATTTCAATAAAGTCAACACCAGAGCGGAGGAAAGCCTATCCTTCAACTTTTGGTAGCTTTTCTCATATGCCTCAGACTATTGGAACTTCACTTTTTTTTGAGTCAAAGTAGTCAAAGGCGATACAATAGAAGAGAAACCTTCTACAAACTGTCTATAATAACTGGCTAAGCCCAAGAAACTCCAAATATTAGAAGGAGACACTAGTCTAGGCCAATTCTTAACTTTCTCAATCTTCTTTGGATCAATCATAATTCCTTCACCGGAGACAATGTGACCAAGAAACGCAACTGACCTTAGCTAAAATTTACATTTACTAAACTTTGCATAAAAATGACGGTCCTTGGGACTTTGCAAAACAATCCTCAAAAGATCGACTTGCTCTTCCTTACTCTAAGAATAGATCAAAATATCATCAATGAACACAATGACAAACATACCCAAGAATCCATAAAAGTTGTAGGGGCATTCATTAGTCCAAAAGACATAACCAAGAAATCAAAGTGACCATACTGAGTTCTAAAAGTCATCTTAGGAATGTCACACTCACTTAATCGGAGTTGATGATAACCCGATCGAAGATCAATCTTTGAAAAATAGCTTGCTCCTTGAAGTTGATCGAATAAATCATCAATCCTTGGAATGGGATACTTCTTCTTAACTGTGACTTTGTTCAATTACCAATAATCAATACACATACAAAGAGAAACATTCTTCTTTCTAACTAAGAGAACCAAAGAACCCCATGGAGAGATACTCGGTCTAATAAAACCCTTGTCTCACAAATCCTTCAACTGATACTTTAATTCTTTCAGTTTTGCCGGGGGCATTTGATATCGAAGTCTATTTCCATTTCAAGAGGAATACTTGGGAGATAATCGAGAAAAACTTCTTAAAACTCATTAACAACTGAAACTGACTCAAGAGTAGGAGTTTTAGAGTTAGTATCTTTAACGCAAACTAGATGATAAATGTAACCTTTGGAAATAATTTTCCGAGCTTTAAGGCATGAGATAAATTAACCCTTAAACACAGAATTACTACCTTTCCATTCTAGGACTAGCTAATTAGGAAAATGAAACTTAATCACATAGGTTCTACAACATATAAAGGCTTAACATGCATGAAGCCAACCCATGCCAAGAATTATATAAAAGTAGGTCATATCGAGCTCTACTAGATAAATGGAGGTGACTTTATGAAAAACTAAAACTGGATAATTTCTATAAACTCTTTTAGCCACAGCTGAATCACCAATTGGAGTATAGATAAAAGAAGGCTCTAGAAAGATCTCGGGACTAACAATAAATCTCATAGCAAGATAAGAAGTAATAAATGATAGAGTAGATCTCGTATCTAATAATGCATAAGCATCAAAGTCAAAGACCTTCAACTACCAGTCACTACATCGGGGAATCTTCTAACTCCTGATGAGTCTGAAGGGCATAAAATTTGTTTTGGTGCTGGCCGCCACCCAAAGTATTAGCACGCTGGTACGAACGACCGATAGCCTGAGTCTGAACTTGGGGACTAGCCCTACCCTTATACTTCCTTGCATGATGTTTGGGATTTCCACACTTGTAGAACATATCTAATCCCGCCAAGCACTCTTTCTTATGGTTTTTACCATACTTCTTACATGGAGGAATAACTTGACCACCCGAAGCTCTACCTTGTTCCTTAGGATTTAACACCTCGTCTTTCTGAAATTTTGGAGCTGAAGTGTTTAAAGAACCTTTGACTTGTTGGAAATGATTATTTCCATCACCAAATTTGTTGTGAGAAAGCCCACGCGCCCTTTTGGACTCCCTTGCACTTCTCTTCTTCAGTATGCTCGGAATAAGTAAAGAGCCTAGAGATTTCCATATCCTTGATGAGCATAGCGGTTTAGCATTATTTCATAACCAAGTCTGATACTCCTGAAATAAACTTGCTCATTTGGGCATGAGAGTCGGCTACCAAGGATGGCACATACTTGAAAAACTTTGTGAACTTGAGGGCATATTCCCTCACACACATGTTTCCTTGCTTGAGCTTGATAAATTCCAATATCATCACCTCCGTTAACTCAAGTGAGAAGAAGTGATCAAGAAATGCAACTTTGAATTGTTCCCAACCTATGGGACCCTCTTTAACCCTTTCATATTTCCATTGGTTATACCATACTTGAACGACACCTTTGAGTTAGTAGGCAGCTAATACTGCCTTTTCTTCCGAAGATACTTCTATAATCTCCACAATCTTGTACAATTCATCAAAAAAGTCTTGGGGATCCTCATCAACCTTGGATCCATGAAATTCGAGAGGTTTCATCCTTGTGAAATATCTAACCCTTGAAGCGGAGTAGTCATAACTTGAGAAACATCCATCCCTTGATTTAGTAACCACCTCAGCTAGAATTTGGAAAGCGGCTCGAAACTCCACATTAGTCGCTTGACCATTTAAAGGAGAATTTGGAGCTTGTGGATCCTCTTCAAAATTCCTTTCAAATGGGAGCTCTTCGTGGAGGCATGATTCTTTAATCGTAAAGAGAAAACGTTAGAGAAGGAAACCTTAGAGTTTAACTCTATAGCATGATGAGATCATGAAGGAAGTGAAGTGTTTCCTAAAATGAATTATAGCCTCCTATTCATAGATGTGGCGCACTTCACACTAATGAATAAGACTCTAGTCGATGCATAATATTAGACTCCCTAAGATACTTGAATCTTATGCTTTTATACCAAGTTTATCATGATCCGGCCTAGGGCCTCATTGTAACATGATAATTAAAATCCCGAAAGAATCCAACCAAGACTCTTAGCATAAAAATCATGAGCATATATAAGGAAATTTATCAATAAAGCTAAATCAAGATACGGTTTTTATCAAAGTTACTCTTTTAAATTTATCAAAGTTACTCTTTTAAATTTGGTATGTGGATCCATCAGTTTTTCATATTGGATATGTAAACCTACACGGATAATGTAGTTTGGGACTAAAGGTTGCTTCTAGGATTCCCTTGGGTAACTAACTGCGTTATCAGACCAAACCCCACCTAATATCCCTCTCAGTGCTTAGTCATTATCCCAACGGAACTCATAAAACATGATCATAAACATCACAAGGAAAGATAATAACTAATATCAATATATCTTTATAAAACATAATAAGAATAGCTCATCTAACATTATTATAGTAAAAGCATATGATTAGATCATCTATTATATAACTCATGCAACATGGGTGTAGGCCTTCTATCATTAGATATCTTTGATCATAAACATCTTTAGGAACTTAACTTGCATCATTAACTTGCTTGAAACATTATAGAATCATCATTCATAAAATTCTTTGCATAAAGTATCTTTAACTCATGTTTAAAGATTTCATAGGATATAACTTGAAAATCATGATCATATCTCATAAATCATACTTGAAACTAGTATATAGCATGGGCCAATTGAATTCAATTTGAAATCATGAATGATGTAAATTATGCATAATTAGACTAATAACATTGAAGAATATCATAATTGAGAAGATCCAACGAAAATCATGCAATTAGAGCTTTTAATTAAAAAAATCGTAAGAGAAATTGAGAAGAAATATTTGGGATTCCATTGGTGAAAGGTACTCATGGATGAAGTCCCACATACCTTGATATTGATGAGCTCTAAATTGAAGAGAATGAAAGCTTGGCCTTGAAGAACCCTTTTGAATTGCTTGAGGAAGAAGAAGACCTTGAGAGAAAATTTGGGAGAGAAGGTTTTATGATTTTGGAAATTATGGAGAGAATAGGAGGGGTAGAAGACTTTAGGGTAGTTAATAGGGAGGAATCTGGTCTTGAAAATAGTCCACATTCATTATTAAAATATAAGGAATGACCAAACTTCCCCTTATTAAAACTAAAAACTGGGGCTACACGGAGGACCCACCACGGTCCATGGTGGTGATCTTGGTCAAATCCTTGATCTTGGGGAAAAGGGAGTTCTAGAGGACCTCCTTCACAGACACCATGATGATCCGTGAAGTTCACCATGGCCCATGGTGGGGCTCGTGGTGAGGATCCTAATAGGAGGGTTTATATAGGTGACCACCATGGAGCCCACCACGGTTCGTAAAATTCAATATGACCCATGGTGGTCAAGCGTGGTCCCTACCTTGGACTATAAATTTGGAGGTCTCAAGGGAGGGGTCACCACGAAGGGCACCATGACTTGTGGTGCTTTCCACAGCTTGTGGTGCTCACTACGGCTCGTGGTCCCTGTCGTGCACCCTTCCCTACAGGGTTCAATTTTTTGAATCACCACCATGATGGCACATCATAGCCGTGGTGTTGAATACGTCCCGTGATGGTCTTTGTGGTCATCACTTGGTACCAATAACTGCACTTTTTTGAAATTTCATCTTTTGTACTTCGGTTTCCATCTTTCTAACTTCTGGGGTTTTACATATACCTTGGTTTCTACCTCACTCTACATAATAGGTGATCGAGATCTTTCTCTTTATGTCTTTTACAACATATAAAAAATTACTAAAATTGGTAGCCTTGAATTTGAGGAAACTATAACTAGAACAATAGATTTTGTTTAGAATGGTTATATGGAATACAAATGAGTATTCGAGGTACTTCCTTACTATTCATGTTATTCTTCACCTTTACGTCAATGAACGGTTATTCGAAAAATATTTAAATCCAAAAAAAGTAAGAAGAAGTTAAAAATCAGCTAATTCCAAAGAATTTTTTTTGATTAATATATTATAGTAAATTTCAGTATTTCTATCTAAATTTGATCTTTATTTTTGGAACAGATGAAAAAATACTCATTCAAAGTGAAATGGAGAGTGTGAACAAAGAGAAGTAAAGAGGCAAAAGAGATACGAGAGTTCAATATTTCTAGACATAGGTTTAATGTATTAGAAGTAGCATGTCAAAGCATAACCAATCAACAAATTAGAGTACTTACCTTGTGCATTGAATCTGTAACACCCCGTATTATTCTAACATAGACGAAGATCAGGCACCATGAGAAAAGTTGAGAAAAATGAACTGTGCCAGTTTGTACTAGTTGAACTACGAGTCACATGAACTCCTACGGATCATAGGTGTCACGCCCCAAATTAGGAGAGGCGCAACTGGCACCCCGTACCTTATTTGACCGAGCTAGCCACTGAAACCTAATATAATAGAAAGGAAATAATGAAGTCCGACAAGACCATCACAATCAACTACTAAAATAAGATAACTGGAATGGAGAGGTCACATCAATAACAACAATATAATAAAAGGACTGACAACGCCAATTTAAATAATAAAGAACTAGAAAGACGACAAGGTTAAAAATAAAAGCTGAAAAGACCCAACAGAGTATTTTCACAAGTCTCTACGAATACTATATTTCAATTGGTTGGGAAAAGTCCCCAATAATACCAACAAATATACACAAAATTCAAGTATGCCAAATCTACAAACAACTAAAATCTCCAAGAAAAATAGAGCTTACCAATCCTCAGCTGAGATCACACCCCTACTGCAAAGGCCGATCGGGACCTTTGAATGAACTTGCAACATGAATACAACGTCCCCAGACAATGGTACGTTAGTACGAATAAAAATGTACTGGTATGAAAGTCGGAAAGTAGAATCATAAATAATTGCAGTAAAAAGGGTAATTGAGATTCCACATGAAACTAAAACACTGACAACATCCATAGCTGACATCTGACTTTATAATAAATAAATATGCATAGTATGCCCATGTAATTATATGTCGTGAATACATATATATATATGTATGCGAATGTATGGCATACTTAACCAAATGTTAGCAATGGCAGCCCTTTCGGGTAGCTAACCGACATCATATTGCCAACTTGTGGTCATTTGTACAATATACATAGTCTTCTGAGCAAATAGGCCCCTTACCTCTGATTATAGCTCGGAGTCCATGCATAACATGCAATGTATGATATGAACTTTGAATGCACATATTAGTCCATAACAAAAACTTAGCCAATCTTGGCTCATTAGTATTCTTCTTCTCATAATTTCATAATCATTTTCGTATAACTTGAAAATGTCTCGTGGAGTCTCATAGGCTTTTAGAATAAATCTGAATAAACAACTCGACTTTAGAAAGGTAAGTTAAACCTGAAGATGTTCATAAAGATTGCAAATTTCTTAAAGAATCTCCTCGTAACTTCATTTAACTTTTATATGATCATTTAATTCTATATAACTCATAACAAAATCGAAGCTCTTCACTCGACTTTAACTTAGAAAATTAGTTATTTCGTTACTCAATAGGAGACTAGCATGCCTGACATGATTTACTATAAATGACTCCAAGTCGGTAATAGTATGAGCCAGTTTAGAAACAAGGTTGTTTGACAAGTATATAATCGAAAGAATAGAGTACATGAGTTTGTATTCGATCGTTTTTAAACAATACTTTTGTAACAACTTCTAATGGGAAAGAGTGGCTTAACAACTCCCTTAGACATAACACGATAGTTTTTTAACATTTCATCCTCATTCTTAAGACAACAACTCTCTAACAGACATAAGGAATAACAAACTCAATGAAAAATAACTTTAACCCTCAAACTTACTTTACAATGATATAAGTGCGAGAACAATATGATAAAATAAAGGAATAATACCAAATGATATTCCAATGCCCTTCATAGATGATCTTTCTAGCAATAGAATAGTAAAAGTAACTCATTCGATAATATATATAACTTTTTGCAAGTCGTGCTATATAAAAAAATAGAGTTTTGCCTTAACATATCTTGAATTTTAGATTGAATAACTTGAGGTAGATAATCAGTTTTCTTGAATGATAAAATTTAAGATCGAAATGCTTTTTTTTCCTCCCAAAAATCTCTTCAACGGATTTGATCAGTATATACAGCTGCTATACACACTTTTATATATATATATATATATATATATATATATATATATAACAGCATATGCAACAGTTGCATACATGAACGCATATCCACAACAATCCTTTTTATATTTTTTCTTTCTTAGAATGAAATAATATGAAGTAACAAAAGTGTTATCAAAAGAGGTCACTTTTTGACCAACAAGAAAAGTACACATTATTTATTTTTTTGTTAAAAAATAAATAAAAGATCACTATATAAATCAATTAATGCTACAAATTGGACACTTATCATGGTTGCACATTTCCTTTACTTCCACGTGGAAGTGAGGTGGCACATCAAGATTATTTTTATCACATTATACAGATATTTGAGTATTGCATAGGTTCATAATAAATTATATATAATTTTTTGAATAAATCATAATTAATAAAAAAATTACTTTAAATAAATTCTACTTCATACAATAATAATTCGTTGGCATAATTAGACTTATTATCTTCACTAACAAATCAATAACATATAATAATCCTATTAACTAAGTCATGCACAATTATATTGAGACTAAAGAAATTTCATTAACCTTTAAGACATTTTTTTTAGAAAGCAATAAAAATATATTTTCATATCTTGATTAAATTATAATATTATCAAATTATGTGTGGTACTACAATAAAGCTCTCAAATTAAGATTCATAATCCTTCTCTAGAAAATAATGAACAATAAAAAATACATGAGGTGGTACATCCTTTCCCCCTTAGGAATATTCGTTCTCAAATAAACATAAATAGTGGTGGAATTAAAACTAGAAACACTTTTAAAATTTTGACAAAATTTCATCTGTATATGAGACTAATCCAAACCTAATACACCTATAAATAAAATAACGGCTAAGAAAAATATTATCAAATTTCCACATAATGTAAAGTGTTGAACTATTAAAGGATTATGATATGAATGTGTTGTACCATCCGGGTAAAGCAAAAATTGTTGAAAATGCTCTTAGTCGGTTGTCCATGAATAGTGTTGCTCATGTTGAAGATGACAAGAAGGAGTTGGTTAAAGATGTGCACCGATTGGTCCGTTTGGGGGTAAGGTTGAGTGACTCTAATGAGGGTGGTATTTTTTTCAAAATGGTTCGGAATCATCATTGGTAGCGGATGTAAAGGCAAAGAAAGACATAGATCCAACCTTAGTTGCATTGAAGAAATTGGTGGTTGATAAGAAGTTTGAGGTTTTCTCACAAGGGAGAGATGGATTACTTCGTTACCAACGTCGTTATGTGTTCCAAATGTTGATGGCCTAAGAGATTTGATATTGAGTGAAGCTTATAACTCTCGATATTCTATACATCTGGGATCCATTAAAATGTGTAGAGATTTGAAAGAAGTATTTTGGTGGAGTGGTATGAAGAAGGACATAACAATATTTGTGGCAGAATGTCCAAATTGCCAACAAATGAAAGTTGAACATCAAAAAATGGGAGTGTCACGACCCCACCCCATAGGCTGCGACTAGGGTCCGACTTGAACCCCGTATACGTATTTATCAGCTATAGTCAAGTTGAACCGTGTGTGATGTGATACTATACATAAAGACCCCAATGGGTCAAAAACTTCTTCATATACCTGTAGCCTCTTTCACCTGTATTATAACATGAGAGGGAACGTAAACCGACAAGGCTACCATAACACAAAAACATTTGCAATACATCGTATGAGCACAATTGAACCAAACTTTTAAACAACCCACATACACATGTCTTAAGACCTCTAAGAGTATTAACTATATCATATAGCGGGACAGGGCCCCCACTGTACCCCTGAATAAATAAACATATATCAAATGACCAGTATCAAAAGTTAGGCTCCGGAATAGTGGAGCGCTTCCAACATTGCTGAGTGGAAACCCAAAACTGGCGGATCTCCAAAATAAACATCTATACCTGCGATCATGAAACGCAGCACCCCGGAGAACGGGGGGTCAGTACGATATATGTACTGAGTATATAAAGCATAACATAACACAACTGAGATAACAACTGAAATAGGGGTGCAGGAAATAAGTATGACAGTTAATAGTTCACTATACCTACATCTTATGAAAATAGGGCATGTATATCATCCTCATATATCTCTCCCGGCCCGCTGTGGGACTCGTTATTACCCTATTATCGTATACCACATCATACCATCGTATACGACATCATTTCATACATTACAAGTACATCACTATGTTTTCATATGTATGCCTATCTATCATATCCAACCCTTTAGTGAGGGTCTCGGTGAAAGAGTGGTGTACATGTCATACCGCACCCTATCCACTATGGAACTCGGTGCCATTATCATAAAGTAAAATATACTGAGGAACATTTGGCCTGATCCATAATTTAAAATAATGCTGAGGAACGTATGACCCGATCCATATTTTAAAACAATGCCGAGGAATGTACGGCCCAGTCCATATTTTAAAATAATGCCGAGGAACGTATGGCCCGATCCATAATTTTCCATCATATTAGCACCTATATGTCCGGCTCGGGATATGGTGATAAGCATCATCACATAGGGCGTCATCGTATTCTTCACTTTATCGTATACGACATTTCATTCTTATATACTTCATACATATATATATAGCCGGCCTGGGACTCGGTGAACAAAAAAGTAAAGCTAGGCACGACTGTGTTCTCGGCCCCCTTATGGGACTCGGAGGAAGATGGGTTACAGTGTGCACGAGTAGAGTAATGAGAAACTATATGGAACTAAGTCATCATTTGAGACTCAATGAAACAATCAAGTGAACCATCACTTGAAGACTAGAGTAGTAATCGTCTTAAGTACCTTCTAAATATCGTTAAGGATCATATCAACTGGAGTTTCAGGAATCGTAGACATGTATCGAGACAAGGTTAATCAACTTACAGAATTAGAACGTTTGTCATCACAGATACCTTAGGAATAGGAGCTGATGCATCCAATTATTATTCATCAGATAGGAGAATCGAGGGTAGTAGTTCAACTACTTTAAGAATTCTAACATCAAGTAGTGAATAAAAGTCACGAGTCATACTCAGAGCTTATAACTGGAACTAACTCTACCTCATATAATATACCATTTCATTTATACTTAAGACATTCCAAAAAGAAGAAGAAACATGCTTTATATATACTACTGTTCATGATCTAAGAGCCTTAAAGACAGTAACTCAATTATTACAGGAGTCTTAACATCGCAAAGTGAATAAAGTCTATGAATTACACTTGGAGTTTCATGAGTGGAATTATCCCCACATTTCATACACAAATCATTCATAACTTAGACCTACGACATGCCAAAAGAACAGAAGAATAGCTCTACATACCTGTTATGGATTACTCGCATCCAAGCTCGCTTCGTTACTTCCTTAACCTATTTAGCACAAAAGTAATACTAAGGTTAGTGAATTTCAAATTTACAGCTCCTAAACCTGGCACCCATTATCCATAGGAATTACTTCCTTGCTCACACTTCTCGACTAGTCTCGACTAGTTTATTAGTTAGTTAAGGAGTTAACGGAAATCGGTCAGCTTCTCCTCAATAACTTGCCCTATCCAAACTTTTAATTTAACCCCCAAACCTTAGCAGCCAACCAAAAACAAAAATAAGTAGATCATATATAATTTAAATATGGCAACATTACGCAATACAAGCTTCCAACAACTCGCTTAAAACTACGATACCAAAATAGGGTTTTTAGTCGCTATTTCGTAAAACCTTTAACCGTACGAAGCGGAGGGTCGTGTGTCTGAAAACAAAAGCTCCCACACATATTTTGGAACATGTTCCAGCCCTTCAAGACACAATAAAATCACCTGCAAGCGCTGCACAACAACCACAACACCCTACTCGACTTCGATTTAACTATGACTACCTTAGTTTAGTTTGTTTCTAACGTCGAGCATCCTTGTGCAACTTTTATACTTCCAGCCACATATAATATGTGTAATACACTCCATAACCACACCATAAACTCTAAATTGAAAGGAAAACCCTTACCTTACCCGAAATTGGCCAAAGCTTGCCAAAATTCGCCTCGGAAGTTCTTCTAGTGCGGCTGAAACGTCATGGCTGTTTGTTGTCCGCTTGGTGCTGCTCCAAACCTTAACTTTAAATTATTAACACCTTCATAACATTTCCAAACCCTTACCAAAATGTGGAAGAATATAACCAAGCCATACCTTGTTAAAACTTACTAAAACTTGTCTCGGAAGTTCTCTTAACATGCTGAAAATTAACGGACTGTTTGTATATCTTCCTTGCTGCCTCAAAATGAAATTTTACGTTATTAAACACTGCTATATCACCGTAGGATACCTTAAATAATTAATTTATGGAATGAAATCGGGCCTTACCTTTTCTTTTGGCCAAGCCGTTGCCCCTTTCTCCTTAGCTCCTAGGGTTTCTTTTTCAATTCTTCTAAGTGAAAGGCTGATTTTGTGATCAATTTAAATTTAAGACACATGTATATATATACCTCCTTGGAGAGTGAAACATGGCAGTTCCCTAGGGGTGACATCTGGCAGCCCTCCTAGGACGCCACCTCAGCCCATGTGCCCACTCACATGCTGCTACATGGCAGTGGGGTCCACCACCCCAAGAAGGCAGGTGGGTCATCTTCTTGCTTCAGCTTTTGCCACATGGCACTTCCTCCTACTGCCACGTGGCACTTTTTTCTTGCTGCCACGTGTCATCCTCTTCTCTCCCTCATGGGTTCGTAATCTCGTCTTAACTTAAGAACTCATGTAATTCTTGCTACGTAAGCTTGGTATGTACTCAAGTAGCTTAAGTATGTAAAACTTCTAAGTTAGTAGCTTACGAGGGAAAGTCGAGTCTTATGACTCATTACTTGGCCTCCAACTCCTTTCGACTTCTCATGACCCTATTTCCAACCTTCCCTACTATGGGGTATCATATTCTCCCTTCCTTAGAGTTATTTGATAGTGTCGTAGATTATCCGGCTCACATAATAACTTTTAAGAAGCTTAAGAGACATTCCGAGCTCAAGAGTGTGGGGTGTAACAGGGAGGTCTAGCCCAAGATATCAAAATTCCTACTTGGAAGTGGAAAGATGTGAACATGGAATTCATAAAGAGCTTGCCTCGTACCGAAAAGCAACATGATTCTATTTGGGTGGCAGTGGATAGAATGATCAAGTTATCCCATTTTCTACTGGTTAAAACTTCTTATGGTGCCGAAGACTATGCCATGATGTATATTCTAGAATTGATAAAGTTACATGGTGTCCAATTTTCCATAATTTCGGATCATAGTACTTAATTCACTTCTCACTTTCAGAAATCCTTTCAAAAAGATCTTGGCACCAAATTTAAGCTAAGTAATGCATTTCACCCTCAAATCGATAGACAAGCCGAGAGAAAAATCCAAACTCTAGAAGACATGTTGAAGGCATATGTGATTGATTTCAAAGGAAACTGGGATAATCACCTACCGTTAGTTGAATTTGCTTACAATAATAGTCACCATTCAAGTATCGGGATGGCACCATTTGAAGCTTTGTATGGAAGGAGATGCCAATTACCTATTGGACAGTTTGAAGTGGGAGAGAGTGCCTTGTTAGGGCCCGAATTGGTGTTAGAGGCCTTGGAAAAGGTCAAACATATTTGAGAGAGATTAAGGACTGCCCAAAGTCGTCAAAAGTCCTATTCGTATGTTAGAAGGAGAGAACTTGAATTTGATGGGGAAGATTGTGTTTACTTGAAGATTTTGTCCATGAAAGGGGTAATGCATTTCGGAAAGAAGGGGAAACTTAGTCCTTGATATGTAGGCCCATATAGGATCCTAAGGGGTATTGGTAAGGTGGCCTATGAACTTGATTTGCCGTTGGAGTTAGCCTTGGTCATCCTGTATTCCATGTATCAATGTTGAGGAAATGTGTTAGTGATCTCCATGCCATTGTACCTTTGGGTAGTGTGAGTGTTGAGAAAACTTGACTTACGAGGAGGTTTTGGTTGAAATTTTGGACAGTCAAATTAAGAGGTTGAGAAATAAGGAAATTAAATTCATTAAAGTCTTGTGGAGGAACCAAGAAGTTGAAAGTTCTACAAGGGAAGTAGAAGCCGACATGATGAAATGATATCCTTATCTCTTTCCTTCCGTTTCGACCTAAGGTATTCATATATTCATGCTCAAATCCTCCAAATTCCTACATTCCAACCTCTCTATGTCTTATTACATGCATGTGTATTAATGAACTTGATTTTAAATAATGTTTAAATTACATTATTATATTCATGTTGGGTTGTTAGCTGCACACTCAACTCTACTCAAGCTAGTTCTACCTCATTCGAGGATAAATATTCCAAAGGGGGAAATAATATAATATCCCTGGCATTTGAAAGTTGTAATATAATATAATAAGGTTAAATATTGCAAATATGGTCTCAGTAGATTTTTAGGTAAAGTATCTCGAAAAATAATATTTTCAAGAACCTGCATTTCCAGTAGGGTGCGTGACAGGTCTGTGTCGCGGACCTGCTCTCCCACAATGCAATTTTTCCCCAAGTCAAAATCTGGCTAAATTTCCATTTGCTCAAAGTTGGTCTGTTAGGGAACTAGTTCGCAAAGCAGACTTGGGTGCCTATTTTTTCCCAATACAAGTTTTTAAATAGGGACACTTTAGAATTTTTTTTCTAACTATTAGTTAATGAACCTGGATATTTTTAGGACTTAATTATACTCTATAAACTACTCTAAACCCCTATTCTCCCTCATTCTCTCACAATTCATCAATTTTAAATAATTCTCTCTTTACAAAAGCTCTTGAATCACCATTGAAGACATTCAAGCAATTTTCTAAAGTTCTCCATCAAAATTTCAAATTTCTTCAAGTTTCTTTGATTTTCTAATTCAAGGTATGTGGGCATTCATCAAAGGGTACCTTTCACCCATGGAGCCCAATAAATTCTCATCTTTTTCAATAAATTCAAGTATGTATTTTTATGGGTTTGATGATCTCAATTTCAATTATATGAATTATGCTTTAAACTATGATTAGGAATCAAATTTAATATGAATTAATTATTATTGCATGGAATTGAAGTGGTTTTTATGAATTTCCTACATTACTCTCTTTAGGATTCATGGCATGGATGATGACTATTTTCAATTATACTTCTAATTGCTATAATTTCAATGAATTATGTATGGGTTGATATAAAATATATGATTATGCATGTTTTGAATTCAATTTCATGATTTCTAAGTCAACTAAATGTGAACCTATGTTTTCACCTTAATTTCAAGTATGAGTCAGGATAATGGAATTTCAAGTGTTCAGGCAAGTTTAATAAAAGGGCTGAATTATGACCCTAATGATACTCTTATGAAAGAAGATTCCTAATGATGGAATGCCTACACCTACATATATGAATCACATGATAATGAGTTATTCTTATGAATAAGTTTTATGAATTATGATTTACGAAAAGCTTATGATTTATGACAAGTATAATTTATGATAATGATATGTATTCTGTGGGATGTTAACTTAGCACCGAGAGGTCTTTGAGGTGGGGGCTCGACTTAAGGGGACCTTAGTAGCAATTTCTAGTCCCTTAACTATATTGGAAATGGTCGTTTGCATGACATGATTTTATTGGGTGATTTTTTATCTCTTTTATCATGCTATTGGAAATGGTCGTTTGCATGACATGATTTTATTATGCATTACATTTCCTACATACTTAGTACATTCAAATGTACTAACACATACTTCATTTTCTACATTATATTACAATGTAGGACCGGATGCTCCATCCTCTTTTCGTGGCTACTTGGTGATCGATTGAAGATTGTGTGGTGAGTCCTTATGCTTTGAGGGAAAATCGAGTCTATCTTTCCTCCCACTATCATTTCTAGAATATGATGATATTTCTAGATTATTCTATATTATGTCACTTCTTTTCTTTGAGGGAGAGCTAGGAACATGTCCTAGTCCCTGCTTATTTAGTTATGTATAAGCCTGTTGGATATGTGTATGGAGTCTATGTTGTCTTGATTCATTGTAGCTATTCTATGTTCTTGAACTTCTTATGAGTTTCTGCTTATTTGTTATCTTATGCATGCTTATGATATGCTAAGAGGCTTTGTTGGGATTTCTTCAGGAATTCTAATTATCGTGTCACACCTAGGGTCTAGTTGGGTCGTGACACTATGTGAATGATAAGAAAAATCACTTGTTAGCTACCATGTTAGTCTCTCTAAGACAGTGACCTATAATAAAATATCACGGAGTTATAGGTCTATTCTTCACCACTCGTGGGATTACATTGGGTATGTCATCATTGTACTCTTTAATTTCCATGAAAGATTCTATAATAACATAGTGCTAAATTCTACGTTAATATAACTTCAGAGATTCTAAATGCACCGACATAAACCTAATAATATGTATTCATGAGGTAATTGACTTGGTGAAAACATTCCATTGCAGACATATTACTTCTTTCAAATTTAGCACTACATTTTGTCTTCAATATGTTCCAACATATTACAAAAGGAATGTATTTCTTCATTACCTCTGGTACAATGCTCTTAGGTATCATAAGGTATTGTTTTATAAGTTGATGCCTTGTGATGGTTTTGATTTCCAATTTAATACCATAAGAATCATAAAAAAGATTTTTTTTATACTGTCACGACCCGACCTAGGACCTAGTCGTAACATGGCAATAAAAATTTGAAGGACTCCAACAAAACCTCTTAGCCTAACATTCATGAGCATACAAAAGGAAATTAAGTAATAAAGCTAAATCAAGATACGGAAGCAAAATCTCAAATAGAACATAAGTCTCAAAACAAGAAAATGACAACATAGACTCTTTTCTATCTAACATACCTCTAATACTAGTTGGGGGTGTTAGACAATTTCCCAACTCACCCAATAGACAACATAGGAGTAATGAAGTGCAATTGTCAAATTTGAAATAAATATCATATCCTCGAACTGTGAGGACTCACCAATAAAAAGCTAATAGTAAAATCTAGCCATGAGCGGGAGGAGGATGAACGTAATCGTCGATTCCTACCTTATGATACAATATAGGTAAAAAGTATGTGTTAGTACATTGAATTCACTAAGTTTGTGAGAAGATGCATTAACAACAAACATAAGACATAATCAATATGAATCATGGGATGCAAGACCAATATCTTTAAAATATGAATAAAGTCATGAAAATATTTATCGCATTGGTCAATGTATCAAAAGAATTTCATAATCATTATAAGAACTCATAACTCAACTGAAATTGTGTGGGATAGGACCTTTTACCAATATATAAGACTATGCGATCTAATACATGGAATCCGATGACTCCTGCATCAAGACAGGGCAGGGTACCTTGATAGGGCATACTCCATAAGTAACTCTTTTAACTCTTCTATGTAGATCCACTAGTTTTGCCATGTTTTCATAAGTAAACCTACGCGGACAACCTAAAATTTGCTACTAGAATTCCCTTGGATAACTAACTACGTTATCGGACTGAACTCCATCTAAAAGTCCTCTTGGTGCTTAGTCAATATCCCAACGGAAAGATAATAACTAATATCAATCTATCTTAATAAAACACCATAAGAATAACTCATCTAACATTATCATAGTAAAAGCATAGGATTAGCTCACCTACCATATAATTCATGTAATGTGGGTGTATGCCATCCATCATTACATATCTTTGATCATAAACGTGTTTAGGGACTTAGATTTTCCTATCAATAACTTGCTTGAAACATCATAGAATCATCATTCGTAAACTTCTTTACATAAAGCATCTTTAACTCATGTATAAAGCTTTCATAGGATATAACTTAAAAATCATGATCATACATCATAAATCATACTTGAAACTAGTATATAGCATGGGTCATTAAAATTCAACTTGAAATCATGCAATGTGATGTGAATTATGCATAATTAGACTAATAACATTGAAGAATATCATAATTAAGAAGACACAATAAAAATCATGCAATTAGGGCTTTTAATTGAAGAAATCATAAGAGAAATTGAGAAGAAATCTTAGGAATTCCGTGGTTGAAAGGTACCTATGGATGAAGTCCCACATACCTTGAACTTGATGAGCCCTAAATTGAAGAGAATGAAAGCTTGACCTTAAAGAACCCGAATTGCTTGAGGGAGAAGATGACCTTAAGAGAAAACTTGGGAGAGAAGGTTTATGATTTTAGGAATTATGGAGAGAATATGAGGGTTAGAAAACTTTAAGGAGTTAATATGTTGGAATCTGGTTCCAAAAACCGTCCACATTCATTAATGAAAGTATAGGGAATGTCCAAAATACCTCTCATTAAAACTAAAAATTGGGGCTACACAGAGGACCTAGCAAGGTCTGTGTAACACACCACAGTCTGTGGTGGTGATAGTGGTCAAAGACTTGAACTTAGAGAAAAAGGAATTTTAGAGGACATCTTTCACGAGACAATGACGGTCCATGAAGGTCACCATTGCCCATGATGGGGATTATGGTGAGGATACTGATAGGAAGGTCTGCAGGGGTGACCACCATGGAGCCCACCATGGTCTATAAAACTTAATATACCCCGTGGTGGTCAAGTATGGTCCCTGACTTGGAGTACAAATATGGGGGTCTTAAGGGAGGGGTCACTACGGAGGGCATCACAACTCATGATGCTCACCACGGCCCGTGGTCCCTATCATAGACCCATTCCTATAGAGTTCAAGTTTTTGAATCACCACCACAGTGGCACACCACGAGCCGTGGTGTTAAATACGGCTCGTGATGGCCTCCATAGTCATCACTTGGTGCTTAAAGTTGCACTTTTCTAGAATTTCATCTTTTATTCCTCGTTTTCTGTCTTTCCAAATTTTGAAGTCTTATAATATCTCCCCCTTGGGAACATTCATCCTCGAATGAGACTTAATTTAGCATCAATAAAGTAGGAAAGGAACATAATAGCCCAACATGAATGCAAAACATCTAAAAAATGCATAAAATATGAAATCTTTAATCTCAAGCTAAAACATGACTTGAAAACTCATTTTATGAACCTAAATGCATATAAATGCCCAACATGGGTTGCTCAGATCATGAAGGAACTAAATACCTCAACTAGGCACGGAAGGAAAGAGATGAGGATATTGGGATATCATATCGGCTTCGGTTTCCCATGTAGCACTCTCAACCTCTTGGTTCCTCCATAAAATTTTAACTGAGCTATTTCTTTTTTTGTCAACTTTCTATCTTGCCGATCTAAGATCTCAACCAGAACCTCCTCACATGAGAGACTCTCCTTCACCTCAATACTGTCCAATGACACAACGAAGCTAGGATCACCAACAAACTTCCTTAATAAAGACACATGAAATACCAAATACACCAATGCCAAATTAGAAGGCAAATCCAACTCATAAGCCACCTTACCAATCCACCTCAAAATATGATATGGCCCAAAATAGAGGGGACTTAGCTTCCCTTTCTTACCAAAATGCATCACACTCTTAATGGGTGAAATTTTCAAGTAAACCCAATAATTAACTTTAAATTCAAGTTCTCTTCTCCTCACATTCAAATAGGACTTTTATTGACTTTGGATTGTTTTCAATTTTTCTCTAATGAGTCTAACCTTCTTCATAGACTCAAATATCAACTAAGGTCCTATCAATGCAAATTTACCTACCTTGAACCAACTGATAGGGGATCTACATCGTCTATCATAGAAAGCCTTAAATTGAGCCAGCTCAATTCTAGAATGATAACTACTATTATAAGCAAACTTTATCAATGGCAAATTATCATACCAATTTCCTTTAAAATCAATAATGCATGATCTCAACATATTCTCTAATGCCTGAATACACTCGGCCTGAGTATCTATTTGTGGGTCAATAGCTATACTAAGCTTTAGTTGAGTACCAAGACCCTTTTGGAAGGATCTCCAAAACTGAGTTGTAATATGAGTACCTCAATTTGGGATGATAGATGATAGGACACCATGAAGCTTATCCACTTCTTGGATATATAATCTAGTATAGTCCTCGGCTGAATATGAAGTCTTAACAGGAAGAAAATAAGCCGACTTAGTCATTCAGTCAACAATCACCCAAATAGAGTCATGTTGCTTAAGAGTACGAGGAAAACTAGTAAAGAAGTCCATATTCAAGGCTTCCCACTTCCAAGTAGGAATCTCAATATCTTGAGCTAAACCTCCCGAATTTTGGTGCTCAACTTTCACTTGTTGACAATTAGAAAACTTATCCACGAATTTTGTAATATCTCTCTTCATGCAATTCCACCTTTACACTTCCCTCAAATCTCGATACATCTTTATGGAACTAGAATGAATAGAATACTGTGAACTATGAGCTTTAGACAATATCATATCTTTCAAGCCATCAATATTCAAAACACACAATTGACCTTGATATCTCAAAATACTATCTCCCCCTTGGGAGTAAGTGTCAATGGATTTTTTGGCAACCACTTTCTTCAATTCAACCATAGAGGGATTGCTATATTTCTTTGCCTTTACATCCATCACAAGAAATGATTCAAAACCATTTTGCACAATAACACCACCATCTTCGGAATCAGCCAATTGAACACCCAAATGGGCTAATCTATGCACATCCTGAACTAGATCTTTCTTCTCATCCTCAATATGAGCATACTATTCATGCATAATCTACTATGACCATCGACAACCATATTTGCCTTACCCAGATGGTATAGCACACTTATATCATTGTCCTTCAACAACTCAAGCAATCTCTTTTGTCTAAGGTTGAAGTCTTTTTGAGTGAATACATGTTGAAAACTCTTGTGATTGATAAAGACATCCATATGAACACTATAGAGATAGTGTCTCAACAACTTCAAAGAAAATACCACCGCTGCCAATTCCAAATCATGAGTTGGGTAATTCTTCCCATGTGCCTTGAGTTTCCTTGAAGCATAAACTATCACTTTACCATTATGTATTAGAACATAATGAAGACCAACTCGTGAAGCATCATAATACACGACGAACCCATTAGAACATTTCAATAAAGTCAACACTAGAGCGGAGGTAAGCCTATCTTTCAATTCTTGGAAGCTTTTCTCACATGCCTTAGACCATTGGAACTTCACCTTCTTTTGAGTCCAAGTAGTCAAGGGCGATGCAATAGAAGAGAAACATTCCACAAACCATCTATAATAACCAACTAAACCCAAGAAACTCCAAATATTAGAAGGAGACAACAGTCTAGGCCAATTCTTAACTTCCTCAGTCTTCTTTGGATCAATCATAATTCCTTCACCGGAGACAATGTGACCAAGGAACGCAACTGAACTTAGCTAAAATTTACATTTACTAAACTTTGCATAAAACTGGCGGTCTTTAAGAATTTGCAAAACAATCCTCAAATGATCGATTTGCTCTTCTTTACTCCGAGAATAGATCAAAATATCATCAATGAACACAATGACAAACATACCCAAGTATTGCTTGAATACCCTGTTCATCAAATCCATAAAAGTTGCAGGGGTATTCATTAATCCAAAAGATATAACAAAGAATTCAAAGTGACCATACTGAGTTCTAAAAGTCGTCTTAGGAATGTCACACTCACTTAATCAGAGTTGATGATAACCTTATCGAAGATCAATATTTGAAAAGTAGCTTGCTCCTTGAAATTGATCGAACAAGTCATCAATCCTTGGAATGGGATACTTCTTCTTAACTGTGACTTTATTCAATTGAAAATAATCAATACACATACAAAGAGAACCATTCTTATTTCTAACTAAGAGAACCGAAGCACCCCACGGAGAGATACTCGGTCTAATGAAACCCTTGTCTCACAAATCCTTCAACTGATACTTTAATTCTTTCAATTTTGTCAGGGGCATTTGATAAGGAGGAATAAAGATAGGTTTAATATTGGGGAGAAGATCAATATCGAAGTCTATTTCCCTTTCAAGAGGAATACTTGGGAGATCATTGAGAAAAATTTCTGAAAACTCATTAACAATTGAAATTGACTCAAGAGTAGGAGTTTCAGAGTGTCACGACCCAAGCCTAGGGCCTAGACGTGACATGGCGAATGAGGAACACGAAAGTACCTCAAACAAGCCTCTTAGCATTCTTTTAGCCTTTCATAGGTAATGATGATAAATAAACAAGCGGAAATCATAATAATAAATCTTCAACTTACATATGTCCAACAATACCTCTAACTATTAGATTTAATGGGGCTAAGACAAGTTCCTAGCTCACCCTCAATCATAATAGAAGAAATGCCATAATAAAATATCTTAACATATCATAAGCTAGAAAGATAAAGGAGTATTGTTCCCGGAACATGGGAACTCACCAAAAGTAGTCTTCAATGGAATATCAACTAGCCACGTGGAGGAGAACGAGGAGGAGTACCGATCACTACATGGTGATATCATGTAGGCAAAAGAGTATGCGTTAGTACTTTGAATGTACTAAGTATGTAAGGATGCATGAACATTGAGGAAATATTATAACATTTATGTAATATGGAACATAATGTAATACATGCATAATAAATCATATGGATATCCTTTAAAACATTCATTTTGTGGGAAAATAATCATAACCGACATTTAAGACCATGCGAGCTATTACATGGAATCCAACATAACCCCCTACGTTGGCTGGAGAGACTACTTGCCAGGTAGAACTCCGTTAATTTCATTCATTTCTTTAGCTTTAACTTTAAGGGCTTTCATGGATCCATTAGCCTAAGCCTACAAGGGTTCATATGTTGACACATAGTTAATAAGATAAGGGGTTTCTACTAGGATTCCCTTACCGAATCCCACCTCAATGCCTTATTCGGTGCTAAGTCAATCCCATATAATAGTTTAATACTTCAAAATATTCATAGCATATAACTTGAGAATTCAAACATTATATTCGGTAGAATAGCTCATTAAAACATTTGATAATTCAAATATGCAAGAATTGTCCTTATTGCATAAAGAATCCATCATTCATATCATTTCATCATTCTTTCATTTCATAAGACTTCCTTTTTGATCATAGATATTGCTTTCATAAACTTTTATTTGGAGTCAAAGCTTTCAAGTCAAACTTGATTAAAAACATAGTAAAACTAGGTGGGTTTAAATCACTTCAACTTGAAAATATGTATGTAAATAAATATACATAAATACTTTGAAATCTATTAATTAAAAATCATGCTTTAAACAACCCATCATGAATTTCAAGAACCTTTAAATAGATAAATAGAGGAATTACTTGCAAATCATCAATTCATAATATGAAATTATGTCGCATCAAAATAGATCAATAATCATTAGTTTAACCATGATTCATACTATTAAGTAAAAATAAGAATTTACCATAAGAAAATATTACTTGAAATCAAGATATTTAATTGAAAGAGTTTTTGGACTACATGGGTGGAAGAACCCATGGATAAACACACACATAACTTAGAGTAGAGCTTAAAGAAAATAAATATAATTTATCATATAATCAAAATAATTTAGACATGAGAGTGGAAGGAATACTCTCATTAAAGCCTTACATACCTGGAAACCGAAGCTTTAGTTGGTACCGAAAGACTTAATGAACACTCTTGAGTCCTAGCTTCTCTCCTTACCGGAACGTTTTGTGTACTACCCGGAGTATATGAATCACCGGAATAGTATTTCTTCACTACTAAGAACTAAAATTATATTTGAGAATGTGTAAAGAAGTGTATAGAGAGAAGATTTGCTTGAGAAAGCTTGATGAATAAAATGAGGAAATAAGGTGGGTATTTATAGGTGGGAAAGAAGGATCTAACAATAAATAAAATAATTATAAAAAAAATCTGAAAATTTAGTGGAATATATTGATGTTATGGATGATGTTAAATGGAGGATAATTTATATCATGAGTGATGTCAAATGTATCTAGATCTTTTATGGTAGGTGAAATGAGTTATTTTTGACAGAATACTCTTTTTGGGAGCTGCGTTTGAATAAGATAAATTCCTTATTAAGATTTGGTATCTTCATAAGAATTGTAGATATGGAAGTTTAGTTTCATATAGTTCAAGAATCAATCAATTTGGATAAACCTACAGTGAGATATGATTTTTCTTCTATAAACACTCATTTCCATCACAGCATCCTACCTTACAAAAATTAATTTATTTGACCTACTTATTCTCCGAATATTAAAATATGGTCTCATCAAAGTTGTAGGTAATGATCTTGTGGTTACTCAGAAATTTGAATCACTCAATTTGGATATTCTTATGAAAAGTTATGCCCAAAATACAGAGGTTGCATCATGTTTAGGCGAAAATTGAAACATCGTATACAACGTTTTTAGGGGATGTTACACAGAGTTAGTATCTCTAACCCAACTAGATCATAAATGCAATCTTTGGAAATAATTTTCTGAGCTTTAAGGCATGAGATAAATTGACCCTTAAACACATAATTACTACCTTTCCATTTTAGGACTAGCTAATTAGGAAAATGAAACTTAATCGCACGGGTTCTACAACATATAAAGTCATAACATGCATGAAGACAACCCATGCCAAAAATTACATAAAAGTAGGTCATATCGATCTCTACTAGATAAACGGAGGTGACTTTATGAAAAACTAAAATTGGACAATTTCTATAAATTCTTTTAGCCACAGCTAAATCACCAACCGGAGTATAAACCAAAAAAGGGTCTAGAAAGATCTCAGAACTAACTATAAATCTCATAGCAATATAAGGAGTAACAAATAATAGAGTCGATCTCGTATCTAATAATTCATAAACATAAAAGTCAAAGACCTTCAACTACCAGTCACAACATTGGGGAATCCTCTAACTCCTGATGAGTCTGAAGGGCATAAAATTTGTTTTGGTGCTGGCTGCCACCCAAACTATTAGCACACTGATACGGACGACCAGTAGCCTGAGTCTGAACTTGGGGACTAGACCCACCCCTACACTCCCTTGGATGATGATCGGGCTTTCCACACTTGTAGCACACATCTAATCATGCCAAGCACTTTTTTATGGGTTTTTACCATACTTCTTACATAGAGGAATAACTTGACCACCCGGAGCTCCACCTTGTTCCTTAGGATTTAGCACCTCATCTTTCTGAAATTTTGGAGATGGAGTGTTTAAAGAACATTTGACTTGTCAAAAATGACCATTTCCATCACCAAATTTGTTGTGAGAAAGCCCACCTTCATACCGTGTCCTCTTGGACTCCCCTACACTTCTCTCCTTAAGCTTTTCTCCTTCAGTATGCTCGGAACAAGTCATGAGCCTAGAGATTTCCATATCCTTAATGAGCATAGCGATTCATCATTATTTCATAACCAATTCTGATACTTCTGAAATAAACTTGCTCATTCGGGCATGAGAGTCAGCTACTAAGGATAGCGCATACTTGGAAAACTTTATGAACTTGAGGGCATATTCCCTCACACACATATTTCCTTGATTGAGGTTGATAAATTCTCTCTTTAACCCTTTCGTCTTTCCATTGGTTATACCATACTTGAGCGACACCTTTGAGTTAGTAGGCATCTAATACTGCCTTTTCTTTTGAAGACACTCCTATAATCTCCACAATCTTGTACAATTCATCAAAAGAGTCTTGGGGATCCTAATCAAACTTGGATCCATGAAACTCAAAAGGTTTCATCATTGTGAAATCTCTAACCCTTGAAGCTAGAGTAGTCACAACTTGAGAAGCATCCATCCCTTGATTTATTTGAGTAGTAACCACTTGGGCTAGCATTTGGAAAGCTGCTCGAAACTCCACATTAGTCACTTGACCATTTAAAGGAGAATTTGGAGCTTGTGGCTCCTCTTCAAAATTCTTTTCAAATGGGAGATCTTAGTGGAGGCATGATTCTGTAATCGCAAAGAGAAAGCAGAGAAGAAAACCTTAGAGTTTAACTCTATAGCACGATGAGATCATGAAGGAAGTGAAGTGTTTCCTAAAATGAATTATAGCCTCCTATTCATAGATGTGGCACACTTCGCACTGATGAATAAGACTCTAGTCGACGCGTAATATTAGACTCCCTAAGATACTTGAACCTTGTGCTTTTATACCAAGTTTATCACGATCCGACCTAGGGCCTTATTGTAACACGATGATTAAAATCTCGAAGGAATCCAACCAAGACTCTTAGCATAAAAATCATGAGATTATTTAAGGAAATTTATCAATAAAGCTAAATTAAGATACGGAAGCAAAATCTCAAATAGAACATAAGTCTTAAAATGAGAAAATGACAACATAGACTCTTTTTGCTATCTAACATGCCTCTATACTAGATGGCGGTGTGAGACAATCTCCCATCTCACCCAATAGACAACATAGGAGTAATGAATTACAATTGTCAAATGTGAAATAAGTGTCATGTCCTCGAACTGTAAGGACTCACCAACAAGAAGCTAATAATAAACTCTAGCCATGAGCGGGAAGAGGATGAACGTGATTGTCGGTCCCTACATTATGATATAATATAGGTAAAAAGTATGCATTAGTACATGGAATGCACTAAGTTTGTGAGAAGATGCATGAATAATAAACATAGGACATAATCAATATGAATCATAGGATGCAACACCAATATCTTTAAATCACACATAAGGTCATGAAAACAGTAAAACATTTATCTCATTGGTCAATGCATCAAAAGAATCTCATAATTATTATAAGAAATCATAAATCAATTGAAACCATGTGGAATAGGACCTTTAATCAACTATAAGACCGTACGAGCTAATACATGAAGTTTGATGACTCCTGCATCGAGACAGATGAGTCTACCTTGCCAATGCATGCTCGATAAGTTACTCTTTTAACTTTGGTATGTGGGTCCACCAGCTTTTCCATATTGGATATGTAAACCTACACGGATAACATAGTTTGGGAATAAAGGTTGCTTCTAGGATTTCCTTGGATAACTAACTGCGTTATCATACCAAACTCTACCTAATATCCCTCTCGTTGCTTAGTCATTATCCCAACGGAACTCATAAACATGATCATAAACATCACAGGGAAAGATAATAACTAATATCAATCCATCTTTATAAAACATCATAAGAATAGATCATCTAACATCATTATAGTAAAAGCATATGATTAGCTCATCTATCATATAACTCATACAACATGGGTGTAGGCCTTCTATCATTAGATATCTTTGATCATAAACATCTTTAGGGCTTAATTGCATCATTAATTTGCTTGAATCATCACAGAATCATCATTCATAAACTTCTTTGCATAAAGCATCTTTAACTCATGTATAAAGCTTTCATAGGATATAACTTGAAAATCATGATCATATCTTATAAATCATACTTGAAACTAGTATATAGAATGGGTCAATTGAATTCAACTTGAAATCATGGAATATGATGTAAATTATGCATAATTAGACTAATAACATTAAAAAATATCATAATTGAGAAGATCCAACAAAAAACATGCAATTAGAGCTTTTAATTAAAGAAATAATAAGAGAAATTGAGAAGAAATCTTTGGGATTCCATTGGTGAAAGGTACTCATGGATGAAGTCCTACATACTTTGACCTTGATGAGCTCTAAATTAAAGAGAATGAAAGCTTGGCCTTGAAGAACCCTTTTGAATTGCTTCAGAAAGAAGAAGACCTTGAGAGAAAACTTGTGAGAGAAGGTTTTATGCTTTTGGAAATTATGGAGAGAATAGAAAGGTTATTAGACTTTAGGGTAGTTAATAGGTAGGAATCTGGTCTTAAAAACCATCCACATTCATTATTAAAATATAAGGAATTACCAAACTGTCCCTTATTAAAACTAAAAATTGGGGCTACATGGAGGACCCACCATGGTCCGTGGTGGTGATCGTGGTCAAAGCCTTGATCCTGGGGAAAAAGGAATTCTAGAGGACCTCCTTCGTAGAGACCATGACGATCCGTGAAGTTCACCATGGCCCATGGTGGGGCTCGTGGTGAGGATCCTAATAGGAGGTTTTGCATGGGTGACCACCACGGAGCCCACCACGGTTCGTAAAAGTCAATACGACCCATGGTGGTCAAGCGTGGTCCCTATATTGGACTACAAATCTGGGGGTCTCAAGGGAGGTGTCACCATGAAGGGCACCACGACTTGTGGTGCTCTCCACGGCTTGTGGTGCTCACTACGGCTCGTGGTCCTTGTTGTGGACCCTTCTCTACAGGGTTCAAGTTTTTGAATCACCACCATGATGGCACATCATGAGCCGTGGTGTTGAATACGTCCCGTGATGGTCTTCGTGGTCATCACTTGGTACCAAAAGCTGCACTTTTCTTAAATTTCATCTTTTGTCCTTCGATTTCCGTCTTTCAAACTTCTGGGGTCTTACATATACCTTGGTTTCTACCTCACTCTACATAATAGGTGATCGAGATCTTTCTCGTTATGTCTTCTACAACATAATCAAAATTTCTAAAATTGGTTGCCTTGAATTTGAGGAAAATATACCTAGAACAATAGATTTTGCTTAGAATGGTTATATGGAATACAAATGAGTATTTGAGGTACTTCCTTACTATTCATGTTATTCTTCACCTTTACGTCAATGAATGGTTATTCGAAAAACATTTAAATCCAAAAAAAGTAAGAAGAAGTTAAAAATCAGCTAATTCCAAAGAAAAGAAAATTTGATTAATATATTATAGTAAATTTCAGTATTTCTATCTAAATTTGATCTTTATTTTTGGAATAGATGAAAAATTACTCGTTCAGAGTGAAATGGAGAGTGTGAACAAAGAGAAGTAAACTGGGAAAAAAGATAAGAGAGTTCAATGTTTCTAGACATAGGTTTAATGCGTTAGAAGTATCATGTCAGAGCATAACCAATCAACAAATTAGAGTACTTTCCTTGTGCATTGAATCTGTAACACCTTGTGTTATTCTAGCATAGACGAAGTTCAGGCACCAGGAGAAAAGTTGAGAAAAATGAATTGTGCTAGTTTGTACGAGTTGAACTACGAGTCGTAGGAACTCCTACGGATCATAGGTGTCATGCCCCAAACTAGGAGAGACACAACTGACCTTATTTGACTGAGCTAGCCACTGAAACCTAATATAATAGAAAGGAAACAATGAAGTCCGACAAGACCATCACAATCAACTACTAAAATAAGATAACTGGAATGGCGAGGTCACATCAATAACAACAATATAATGAAAGGACTGACAACACCAATTTAAATAATAAAGAACTAGCAAGACGACAAGGCTAAAAATAAAAGCAGAAAAGACCCAACGGAGTATGTCCACAAGTCTCTAGAATACTATATTTCAACTGGTTGGGAAAAGTCCCCAACAATACCAATAAATATATACAAAATTCAAGTATGCCAAATCTACAAACAACTAACAGCTCCAAAAAAAATAAAGCTTACCAATCCTCAGCAGAGATCACACCCCTACTGCAAAGGCCGATCGGGACCTTTGTATGAACTTGCAGCACGAATACAGCGTCCCCAGGCAATGGTACGTCAGTATGAATAAAAATGTACTGGTATGAAAGGAGGAAATTAGAATCATAAATAGTTGCAGTAAAAAGGGTAATTGAGATTCCACCTGAAACTAAAACTCTGACAGCATCCATAGCCGACATCTGACTTTATAATAAATAAATATGCATAGTATGCCCGTCGTGAATACATACATATATATATATATATATAATAAATGCAAATGTTTGACACACTCAACTAAATGCTAGCAATGACGGTCCTTCTGGGTAGCTAACCGACATCATATTGCCAACTTGTGGCCATTTGTACAATATACATAGTCTTCTGGGCAAATAGGGCCCTTAACTCCGATTATAGTTCGGAGTTCATGCATAACATGCAATGTATGATATGAACTTTGAATGCACATATTAGTCCATAACAAAAACTTAGCCAATCTTGACTCATTAGTATTCTTCTTCTCATAATTTTATAATCATTTTCGTATAACTTGAAAATGTCTTGTGGAGTCTCATAGGCTTTTAGAATAAATCTGAATAAACAACTTGACTTTAGAAAGGTAAGTTAAACCTGAAGATGTTCATAAAGATTGCAACTTTCTTAAAGAATCTCCTCGTAACTTCATTTAACTTTTATACGATCATTTAATTCTATATAACTCATAACAGAATCAAAGCTCTTCACTCGACTTCAACATAGAAAATTAGTTATTTCGTTACTCAAAAGGAGACTAGCATGCCTGACATGATTTACTATAAATGACTCCAAGTCGGTAATAGTATGAGCCGGTTTAGAAACAAGGTTGTTTGACAAGTATATAATTGAAAGAATAGAGTACATGAGTTTGTATTCGATCGTTTTTAAACAATACTTTTGTAACAACTTCTAATGGGAAAGAGTGGCTTAACAACTCCCTTAGACATAACACGATAGTGTTTTAACATTTCATCCTTATTCTTAAGACAACAACTCTCTAACAGACATAAGGAATAACAAACTCAATGAAAAATAACTTTAACCCTCAAACTTACTATACAATGATATAAGTGCGAGAACGATATGATAAAATAAAGGAATAATACCAAATGACATTCCAATGCCCTTCACAGAGGATCTTTCTAGCAATAGAATAGGAAAAGTAACTCATTCGATAATATATATAACTTTTTGCAATTCGTGCTATATAAAAAAATAGAGTTTTGCCTTAACATATCTTGAATTTGAGATTGAATAACTTGAGGTAGATAATCAATTTTCTTTAATGATAAAATTTAAGATCGAAATGCCTTTTTTTCCTCCCAAAAACTCTTTTCAATGGATTTGATCAATATATACAGCTGCTATACACACTTATATATATATATATATATAAAAGAGAATATGCAACAGTTGCATACATGAACGCATATCCACAACAATCCTTTTTATTTTTTTTCTTCCTTAGAATGAAATAATATGAAGTAACAAAAGTGTTATCAAAAGAGGTCACTTTTTGACCAACAAGAAAAGTACACATTATTTATTTTTGTGTTAAAAAATAAATAAAAGATCACTATATAAATCAATTAATGCTACAAATTGGACACTTATCATGGCTGCACATTTCCTTTACTTCCACGTGGAAGTGGGGTGGCACATCAAGATTATTTTTATCACATTATACATATATTCGAGTATTGCGTAGGTTCATAATAAATTATATATAAATTTTTAAATATATCATAATTAATAAAAAAATTACTTTAAATAAATTCTACTTCATACAATAATAATTCGTTGGCATAATTAGACTTATTATCTTAGCTAACATATCAATAGAATATAATAATCCTATTAAATAAGTCATGCACAATTATATTGAGACTAAAAAAATTTTCATAAACCTTTAATATATTTTTTTTAGAAATCAATAAAAATATATTTTCATATCTCGATTAAATTATAATATTATCAAATTAAGTGTGGTACTATATTAAAGCTCTCAAATTTAGATTTGTAAGCCTTCTCTACAAGATAATGAACAAGAAACACATGAGGTGGTACATCCTTTCCCCCTTAGGAATATTCGTTCTCAAATAAACATAAATAGTGGTGGGTTTAAAACTAGAAACACTTTTAAAATTTCGATAGAATTTCATCTGTATATGAGACTATCCCAAACCTAATACACCTATAAATAAAATAACAGCTAAGAAAAATATTATCAAATTTCCACATAATGTAAAGTGTTGCTCAATAAAGAAAATATTTCTTTACTTATCTATTTCAAGTAGGTACATAGCACGTAATGTATGAACAAATTTGTCATATTGAATTTAGGTATTAAGCATGAAAAGGAACATAATCATAAATTACAAGCATATAGGTTCAATAAAAAAATCTTAATGCGATGGCCAAGATACTCCACCCTCAATGTATTACTGCATTACTATGAGTACATTTGACCATGTATTATTGTAAAATTACACATAAGCAATTTTTCATTATAGGAATTATGTATGTATACTAGTGAACAAAGGGAGGGGTATAAAGGTTTATTAGTTACTCAAGCTTTATAATTATAAGAATGCATGTCATGTAAAAACTCAATCTATGACATATAAAAATTCAATCTATGACATATAGAATGAGATTTAAACAGATTAACATAAAACCTCCTTTTAATATTATTCAAACATAACTACAAGAACATGTTTAACTAAAACCTCATCAATTAGAGTGTAACACATGTCAATTCAATTGGAACACTTAAATTTACTTACCTATTCATGTAGGTGTTTAAGAGATAACAAGTAATGTGAATAAGCATGTTACATAGAATTCATAACATAAAAATAAATGAAGACAAAGGACACGTAACATGTGAAATAGTGATTTTTTTTATTATGAACCTATTTGAGATTTATAGGCATATTATGTATAGATAATTTAATTAGGAAAACGTGCATATTTATATGTAAATAAATTGTGGACTATATGAAAGTATGTGCAATATAAAATTTTCAAAAGTAGTCTATCGTGCAATGTTGTGATCAAGAGAAATGTGAAAAATAGGCTCTTAGGTTTTGAAATCATATAACGTACAAATAATTTAAGTTTAACATATGAACACATAATTCATAATACTTTTAGCATGAAGAAGAAACAAAATTCTGACAAGTTTGTCATGTCGAATGCCAAAACATAGGTCTGAGCCGACCCTGATAATCACTTGCTAACGGCACCTAAAAGCAACACATAGTCAAGAAAATAGACAAGTATATCTTGGCTTTAAAATAAGCCATCAGCTGGCAAGGACCCTGTGAACAGCTCTACAAACAAAACAACTATTCCCAATAGTTTTTATAAAGCAATAACCAGCTTCCACACAATCCTTTTTGGGCCATCGAAGCCACCGTGATATCTTATAATGACCTTTTTCCATCGTTATGGATAGGCCAATGGGGAAGGAATTTGGGCCAGAACACTTTAGGTAGTAACTTTGGAAAAATTTAGCCTAGGCCAGACTTGGACGGATTCTGAGTCAGATGAGGTTTAGGGTGACCTTATGATAGGTTGGGGACCAAATCTTTAATTTGGTTAGGTTCGCTGATAGCCAAGATGAGCTGTTACGACTTCACGAAATTTTATTTGGGTGAGTAAAACTCCCGTATGTGTTTCATGTCCTTGTTTAATTAATTCATTATATGCATGTATATATATGAATAGAGAAGCATGTTATCGAATATGTGAAATGATCACTTACTGGCCTGTTTTGTGATGAACCTATTTTTGGTGATATAATATGGACTATTATTGGTAATTTATGATTGAAATAATATAATTGGATCGCGTGTCACGTTTTGATATATAATTGAATTGGGTGTCATGTTCCGATGCATATTTGGATCAGGTGTCACATTTTGACACAAACCTTGTATCAAGTGTCATGTTCTGACACAAGTTAAGTGTTTGTAGGTCTCATGAGAGGACCCTTATGTGAAGTTGCACGATTTTGAGATTGTTGAACCGTGGTCTTACTGAGTACCGATTGATATGAAAATGATTAAACTTATTCTGTATATATATGCTTACTATGTTGAGTTTACTTGTTCATAATTCACTTACTGGATAGCCGCGTGATCCTACCAGTACACTTTTAATTTTGTATACAGATACTACACTTGCTCTGTCTTTGTTGAGTATAATGCATATTCAAACGGTTGTGGAGAGACCACGCTTAGAGGAGTGACACTTGTTTGAGTTCAATGACTCTTTTATTTCTAGTCCTTCTTCTGGGACTTAGACGTTTAACTCTGATTTACTTTTAAATGGCTTTATTTAGGATTGCATTCCCTTTTCCTAGACTTGATGACTTGTTTAGAATTTTGGTACGATTGACTTTCAGTTCTGAGATATTTTCGCATGTTTTGGGGTTGTTGACTAGATTTTACTAAGGTTATAGGAACTCAGGCTTATTACTATTAAATTAAGCTGCTTACGCATCTTTTATACTTCTTGCATCCCATGAATGTGATAGTTGGGCAATATTAATGGTTCTCCCACTGGAGAATTAGTGTGGGTACCAGTCATAGTAGGTCAGTGTTATGAAAAAATTGGTATTAGAGCCCTAGGTTCGTTGATATCGTTTTACCAAAATGAGTTTAGTAGAGTCTTGTAGAATAGTATGGAGACGTCTGTACTTTTATTCGAGAGGCTACAGGACTTTAGGAAAAGTTTTTCTATCTTCTTTCCTTCATGCTATGACTTGATTCCAATTGGTATCTAACTTCTTTCACTCTCTTGTACGTAGATGGTTAATACTCACTACAATGGTATTCGGCCATTAGCCCCCGCTGAGCCAGTGGAGGAGCCAGCTATTCGAGGGCGCAACCGAGGTACAGGCAGGAGAGGAAGACATGGCAAAAGCTGAGGGAGAGATGCACCCGCCAAGGTGGAGCTTCCAGTTGAAGAAGTGCCAGTAGGTGAGGCCCCTCCCGCTCCACAAAAGGAGTTGGAGGAGAATCTAGAAGTTGGAGAGGAGAAAAATATTGAGCAGGTGGAAAATAACCAAACTAGGGCTGCCGGTCTTCCCCTTCTGAACCCTATACTAGTGTAGCAAATCATGGCATTTCTGAGTGGGTTGGCTGGCACTGGCGCCATTCCCACCATGCCTGCTGCACCAACACTTATTACTCGCCCTTTTGTTGTTGCAGTTCTGCTTGTGGATAATGTGGTAGGCACTGATGACTTCTTCAAACCACTTATGGGTCCAGTTATGACCGGTACTGAGCATGACATGCTCACCAAGTTTCTGAAGTTCAAGCCTCCATTTTTGTCATGATTCGAGTCTACATCTTAGTCGAGAAAAGGTACTTTGAACCACGAGTGATCCCAAGCTAACCCTTGGCATAATGCATCAAAGCATATCATAAGAAAACTAAGAAGAAGCTAGTGCATATGTATAAGGGTCTTATTAAAAAGATAGCATATCTATGAAGACTGAAAAATAATGCCTGAAACAAGCCTCTAATAGCTAAGTCAAAAGACATAAGTTTGTCGGGACTAGCCCTTGGCTACCATAACTTAGTTAAAGAGCTAACTAAAACTATTCCATAAAGTCCCTGAATAAGGAGGACTTACCAACTACTGACTGAGAACTGATGCAACCTCACTAACTATGAGTCTGAGAACAAGTACTGAAATCTACATCATAAAAGGATGTAGCATAGAAAAAGTATGCATCAGTACGTAGAATATGCTTAGTAAGTAAGGAATTATAACATACTTATGAAAAATAGTATAACGAAGATAGTGAAATAAGGTTTTCAGAAATCATATACATAGTGAGAGAATAAGTAGAGAAAACAATTGGAGTTCTTGTCTAAATACCATTAAAAATCTTCTTTCAAAGCATATATAGAGATAAATCTATTTCAGAAATCTTCTATAAACATATACATAACATAGCATACTTAAAATTAACATAATATGTGAAGAGTGTATCATAAAAATGCATAATTGGGGAGTTTTTTTATAACCGACATAAACCATGTGAGCTCATGATGTCCAACAGCTAACCCAGTTGGGTGGACTGCCTTATACCTTGCCAGGGTATAGTACCATACCATATTTATGTGGATCCACTAGTCTCTGCCTCTTAGGTCCATCTATGGAGTTGTCTAACAAACCGGTATACTCAAGTCCTACGGTGGCACATAGTTATGGGACTTAGGAATTACAACTAAAGGTCTATGGACGCTAACATAAATCTTCACCTCTAAAGTCCACTCGATGCTAAATAGTCCTCCCAAAACAACATAAATACATATTAATGCTCATAAGTATAAAAACTATCCATATATCCGAATCATATGTGAGACTAAGCTCAAAAGTCATATCTTAAATCATATGTGAGACTAAGCTCAAAAATCATATCTTAAATCATAAGTGAGACTAAGCTCAAAATCATGCCTTAAAATAACCTGTAGTTAGGTTGTAAATCATATCATGCTTGCTTTCATGCTTAAAGTCATAAATGCATAAGGGACCATAAAAAATCATGCTAAACTTGAAAATACTTAAGATTAGCTTTCATAACTTCATAAATAATATTGACACATGCTTGAAGAATCATAATCATAAAATAAAACATGTAGTTTATAGTAATTCATTGATGTGCATGAGAAATATTTCATGAAAACTCTAACTTTTGCATAAAACTCATAACTTGAGGAAGATTGGGTAAAACCCTAGATTTAAAAATAATTTATCATATAATCAAAATACTTTAGACATGTGAGTGAAAGGAATACTCTCATTGAATCCTTACATACCTGGAAGGAAAATACTAACTTGTAACCTTGAACTAAGGCTTGAAGGTGAAGAACCCTTCTTCTTCCTTGAGTGAATTTAGAATGTGCGATTTTTTTTTTTGAGGGTTGGGAATAAATGGGGAGGTTATTAGGCTATAAAATAGAATTAGGAAAGTTAATTGGGGATAAAGGGTCAAGAATACCCTTCTAGAAACGTAAGAAGACCATAAAAATTAAAGAAAACAATCTTTTAATGAATCTTGTCGGCCAAATGGATGAACTGGAGGTATCCTCGCCGACCTATTCATCGGGTTGAAAAAATGGAGGTTTAGAACACCAAAATATTCAGAGTTTGAAGGGTTTCATACCCATTTAGCGAGCTAGCTTCGGTGAGTCACCAAATTGGCAGGTGAGCTCGCCGAATATGACTGTCTGTACATACTTTAGTAAAACAACTATAACCTTTTACTCCGAACTCCAAATAATATAAACTTGGTGGAGTTGGAAATTAGACTCATATATCTTTAATTTGATAGGCACAAGATACTTAAATCTTTATATTCTGAGAGATATGGTCATTTAAAGTTGACCCTTAAATGAACTCATGCGAAAACTTAGCCGATAGAAATATTTTGAACTTGGCTTGGCGTTTGAGGAAACTTATTACCCTAAACCATATCAAATACACTTAGAATAATTATGAAGGACCTCAACATATATGTACACCTTATAATTCATCGGGTTTGGACCTATATGTTTATGGAAGATGGTTCGGATCTTTGCTTAGAAGTTACAGGGCGTTACAAGTTTTCCATGGTTTTGAAAATGAGGATGCATATTAGTTCATTCTTGATTGCTATGAGAGGTTGCGTAAGCTGGGCATTTTACATCAGGATGGGGTAGAATTTGTGACATTTCAGCTGCAGGGTAAGGCCAAGTAGTGGTGGAGGGCTTATTTAGAGTGTCATTTGCCAGTGTTTGCCCCACTTACTTGGGTCCAGTTCCATGCCTTATTTCTAGAAAAATATATGCCACATATATTGAGGGATCATAAAAAGAATGAATTTATGTCCTCAGTATAGGGTGGTATAGCGGTGGCTGTTTATGAGGCCAAATTTCATGCGCTGTCTAGGTATGCTACTTAGCTAGTAACTATAGAGAAAAAGAGGATTTGATTGTTTGTGAAGGGCTTGAACCCCAAATTGCAGGTGTTGGCAGGAGATTCAACAAAGTCACTACTTTAGTGAAGAATGTAGAGGGTGTGAGGAGAGATGGTCAGGCCAAAGGCTTTAGCTAAGAAGCCTAAGATCCTAGGTAATTTTCAGGGATCCTATTCTAGATGGCCAGGGAGACCAGTAATTGCAGCCCGACTGATTCAATCATCTCTGCCCATTTCTAATAGCAGCTTTTTAGGTACTTCACAATAGCATCAGACTCGTGAAGGTCAAGGAGCATCTTTTGCAGGTAGCAAGCCATCTTTTGAGCACGATTTCTTCAATTATGGAGAATCGGGGCATATAAAAAGAGAATGTCCTCACCCCCGTGGGACAGTTTTAGCACCCCAACAAGCCAGAGTAATAGTAGCAGTGGCTAGGGGATGCAATGGTATAGGACGTCCACAGGGTGGGTGAGGCGAAAATCAAAAAGGCCATACTCTTGATAATGGACCAATGTTTAACTGAAATGGATGTTTAATGTTTATCAGTTAAATTTGATTTTGTATGTCATAACTTGAACTTTAACATGACATGCATTATAATAGCGATAGAGTGTGAGTAACTATGAAATTTAATATTATGGATTATTTGTTCTTATGATAATAGGTCATCTTATGTTGTAAGGATTATATAACAAAAATTATTACCTGTAGATCATACATTTTGAAAATTTTATAACTATACGTCAAACACTATCTGTGTTATAAATATTAAATTTGTTCACGCATGTGTTACATATTTAGTTTGTAGAAATATTATGCCTCAAAGATCATCTGTTAAAGTATTATACATTTTTATATATTTATTACGTGGAAGTTTGATCACTCAAATGATGTGTGATTTATTGTCTATTAGACATAAATTTATTTGTTGCAAAAGTCGTAATCTATTTTAATATGTCACCTATCTCATAATGCCTAATAGTGTTTTCCTCTATGATTATTTACTTAAATGCTTTCATAGTTCATGTGTTCATATAATTCTTCTATCCAGGTAAATTGTTTATACTCTATGTATTTCGCAGGAAACATGTTTATATGTTATATTCTATAAAAGAATGTTAGCATGTATGTTATATGATTCAAAGCTTTATTTATATATATATTATTTATCTCACAAAAATATTTGATAATATGTTATTTCAGCTTCTGTATAGAAATCATGGGGCTTTGACGGCCCATATAGTGTTTATACTTTTCTAGATATGTCAAGACCACGACCCGTCATGACTGGCACCCACACTAACCTTTCGATGGGAGAACTATTAATACAGCCGAACTATCACATTCACGAGATGCAATGAGTGTAAGAGATGCGGAAGCAGCTTAAGTTAATAGTAATAAGGCTGAGTTCCCATAAACTCAGTGAACTCTAGTCAACAACCCCAAAACATGCGGAAATATCTAGGAACTGAAAGTCAATCATACCAAAACTCTAAACAAGTCATCAAGTCTAGGAAAGGAAATGGAATCCCAAATAAAGTCATTTAAAAGTAAATCAGAGTTAAACGTCTAATACCCGGAAGAAGGACTAGAAATAAGAGAGTCCACGATAGCCTGAAAGAAATTGCTCACCATTGAACTCAAAAAAGTGTTACTCCTCTAAGCGAGGTTTATCCGCAGCAGGCTAAATATGTCATGTAGTCAATAATGACAAAGCAAGTATAGTATCAGTACACAAAATTAACAGTGTACTAGTAGGATCACCCGGCTATCTAGTAAGCGGATTATGTACAAGTAAACTCAACATAGTAAGCTCATATATACAAAATAAGTTTAATCATTTTCATATCAATCGGTACTCATCAACGCCACGGTTCAACAATCTCAAAATTATGCAACTTCACATAAGGGTCCTCTCATGAGACTTGCAAACACTTAATTTATGTCAGAACGTGACACCTGATACAAGGTTTGTGTCAGAATGTGACACCCGATCCAAATGTGTATCGGAATATGACACCCGATCCAATTATATTATTTCAATCACAAATTACCAACAATAGTCCACATTATAACACCAAGAACAGGTTCATCACAAAACAGGCCAGTAAGTGATCATTTCAGATATTCGATAGCATGCTTCCATATTCATATACACACATGCATACAATGAAGCAATTTAAAAAGTACATAAAACACGTACAGAAAACAAAACCATCACTTACCTCGAATTTGAGCTTCAACCACTCTAACATTCAAGAGCTTTCCCTTTCTGAGTTTGTTCCGCTTGTTCTTGGTCTAAAAATAGTAAATATTTACAAAGGATCAATATAATGGTCTATCTTAGTTGAATTATAGTATAATTCCCCTCTTAGACCAACCCATGATCCTAAACCTCACCTAGGGCTAATTTCCACCATTACCCACAGGCCAAAATCCTCCCACAATAACCACTCATCCTAGTTTATGCATTTTAGGAATCAAATAATGAGTTTAGGGAGTAGAAATCTTACATTAAACGTGAAAATTCGTGGAAAGATGATAAAAATTGCCCTGGGTCACCTCCTATTATCTTAAGAACAGTTTTAGCAGAATAATATTGTTTTTGGGGTTTTTCCCGTCTTTAACTTCACGACTGTCCCGCTATGGCAGAAGAAATCCCACTCTAGCGGGTTACACAAAAACAGAGAGCTTGCAACTTGAGCTCCAAACCCCTATTTCATATTACGCCCCTATCCCATGGCATCTTAAATCGCAACCTTCATGCCGAATCTAATTCCAGGAGTTTTACTCACCCAAATAAAATTTCATGAAGCCGTAACAACTTCGTATCATCTTGAATATCAGCTAATCTAATAAAATCAAAGATTAAATTCCCCCACCTATCTAAAGGTCACTTTAGACCTCACCTAACTCAGAATTTGTCCAGGTCTGGCCTAGGCTAAATTTTTCAGAAGTTACTACCCAAAGTTTTCTGACCCAAATTCCTTTCTTATTGGCCTATCCATAACGACGGGGACAGGTCATTACAATATATACAATTTTACCCATCATGCATCTTTGAGTAACCAATTAGGGAAAAAAAGGCTAAGGTAGAGATAGAGTAGTCCCTATTTCGACGAATAGCTGAGGATACTTATCTCGCATGTCCTTCTCCATCTCCCAAGTAACTTTCTCTACCGAACGATGTTTCCATTACACCCTTACCATGTTGATCTCTACCTTGAGCACGGTCATCCTTATGGGGCACCTCCTTACCTGGGTGTGCTGCTCCTCGACCTGCACTAGCATTACCACAAATAATAATCGATAAACTTTACAACTAAATTTATAGTAAAAAAAAATAAACCTCAATGAATAACAAAAATATAAATTGATAGGCCAGCGACAATAATTACTTTCGAATATACACAAATATATATCATATTAGAGATCACAATTATTCTCTTATACGTATACCTACTTAGCTTAAATAATTCTTCCAACTTATTTTTTTATTAGCTCCAAAAAATTCTTTGAATATCATAATTACCCAAATAATACTATACTATCATATTACAACAAGGATTTTAAGTAGTTCTAAATACAACAAAATACTCCTTATGAGATGACCCATAAATAACATTTACAATACAGATTCTTAGAAAAACAAATTAAATAGTCGCTAGAGGACATCAGATATCTCAAGTGGATGTAGGGTGCTTCATTATCCCTATATACAATACAACACTAAGTAATAGACAAACATCAAATACATTATATGAAATTTATATAACTCTTACAAAATAAATTTTTATTATCTCCATTCCAGTAAGGACTCAGAACTAAAAATATATCATAAACTTGTTTCATATAGCAATACAAGATAATTAATATTTAAAAATTTAGAAATTAACTCATCACGTACTTTTGTCTACAAAATTATGAGCTATAAGTACTTGTCGACTTGAATCATCACGAATAATATGACATGATAGTTTATTTACTTATTTATTTATTTCTATATTTTCAAAAGGAATTCTAAAAATAATTGAGAATATCAATCATAATTAATAAATCAAATATAGAAAGGTGAAAAAAATCTCTTAAGACCTATGAAAAATAATGTGAATAAAATAATTATGACAAGTATTCATTTAAGCTTTCATGAAGAATATTTATACAACAAAATTCATGTCTCCTAAGGCATATATGCCAACCCTTCATATAACATGTAGCATATTACCATATTCTTTATAAATAAGTAGCATACATTTACCGATTCACATAACATATAACTGTGGATAAAGGATCGGTGGTACAAATAATGTATAAATCATTAACCACCAAAGGGCACTCAACATATAAACTAGCGAACCTCTGAAAATAATATCACGTATATCTTTACATCAGGAAACATGTATCATACATAAAACCTTACAAGCAAATATACTAACATGTTCATATATAGATTTTTGTCGACTTATTCTTATAGGCATCCCATAGCATAACAAGCTACAAAATATTCAATGGAATCATCTTAGTCATGATTTATAATTTATAACATATTTAGCATGTAGGTCGATATAATAAAATATAAACTTCTGTATAGGATTTCCGACATGTAAGAAATTAATCTGAGGTAGTACATTTCCGAGAATAAATTAGTTATAAGAAAATATCATAAAGACAAATGATCTCCAACTAGAGAAGGAAAATAACATATAGCTAAAACTTAGGAAATAAGCAAGAAGTAATAGTTAACATATAAGGCACGTAAAACACATAATCATATAAACAAGTACTCTATAACAGATGCACATATAAATCTACATTAACTTAATTTTACCTTTCAGTCTAATATAAGATTTTCTTTAACTAGTAAAATTTTGAGGACATTTAAGCAAAGTGTGAATTAGAAAAAGCTTCCTATGACTTAGCTCTATCACACGATCTAAGTAATGAAAGAATAGTAACTATTATTAAATGCTTCATAGCCTCCTGATTATAAGTGTGGTGCACAACACACCCATAAATAAAATTCTATCAGACATGACTTGTGTACTCCTTGGAACACGACCTGCTCTGATATCAAGTTTATCACGCCCCAAACTATGAGAGGCGTAATTGGCACCCGGTACCTTATTTGACCGATCTAGCCGCTAAAACCTAATATAATAGAAAGGAAACAATGAGGGATGACAAGACCATCATAATCAACTACTAAAATAAGATAACTGGACCAGTGAGGTCACATCAATAACGACAATATAATGAAAGGGCCAACAAGGCTGAAAAAGAAAGCTGAAAAGACCCAACAGACTATGTCCACAAGGTTTTATGAATACTATATTTCAACTGGTTGGGAGAAGTTCCCAACAATACCAACAACTACATAAAAAATTCAACTATGCCAAATCTACATACAACCAACAGCTCCAAGAAGAATGGAGCTTACCAATCCTAAGCTGAGACCACCCCCTTACTGCAAAGGTTGATCAGGACTTCTGTATGAACCTGCAGCAAGAATGTAGCGTCCTCAGGCAATGGAGCGTCAGTATGAATGAAAATATACTGGTCTAAAAGGCAGAAAATAGAATCATAAATAGTTGCAGTAAAAAGGATAATAGAGATACCACCTGAAACTGAAACTCTGACAGCATCCCTGGCCGACATCTAACATTATAATAAATACATATGCATAGTATGCTCGTGTAATCATATGTCATAATTACACACACACACAAACACACACACACACATATATATATATATATATATATATATAAATTCAACTGCATGATATACCCAACCAAATGCTAGTAATGGCGGTCCTTCCGGTATCTAATCGGCATCATATTGCCAATCTGTGGCCATGTGTACAATATACATACTCTTCTGGGAAAATAGGCCCCTTACCTCTGATCATAGTTGGAGTCCATGCATAATATGCAATATATGATATGAACTTTGAATGCACATATTAGGCCATAACAAAAACTTAGCCAATCTTGGCTCATTATTACTCTTCTTCTCATAATTTCATAACCATTTTCGTATAATATGAAAATGCCTCATATAATCTCATAGGCATTTAGGATAAATCTGAATAAATAACTCGTACTCGATACTCTTCGTTAGACTTTAACTTAGAAAATTATTATTTTGAAACTCAAAAGGAGACTGACATGCTTGACTTGATTTACTATAAATTACTCCAAGTCGGTAATAGTATGGGTCGGTTTAGAAACAAGGTTGTTTGACAGGTATATAATCTAAGTAATAGAGTACATGAGTTAGTATTCAATATTTTTTAAACAATACTTCTGTAACAACTTCTAATTGAAAAGAGTGGTTGTCACGACCCAATTTTTTAGATCATGATGGCACCTACTATTAATCTACCAGTAGGTAAGCCTAACTCGACAGTCCAAAAATATAGACAAAGGACCATCACAAGCGGAAGGAAACAAGCGAATAATAATAATAATAATAATAATAACAACAACAACAACAACAACAATGGAGATAATAATAATAATAATAATAATAATAATAATAACAACAACAACAATGGAGATAATAATAATAATAATAATAATAATAATAATAATAATAATAATAATAATAATAATAATAATAATAATAATAATAATAATCATAATAACAACCACCACCACCACAACAACAACAACAACAATAATAATAATAACAATAATAATATCTTATGCCATTAAAATATTCTCTCTTTATCTTATAATTTTTAATTTTGTTATTGTTTTCTTCTAAGATATGTTGTATAAATCTTTCTAGTTTTGTTTGTCTTATCGACATAGATGGGTTTATAACTCGAGTTTTATCAAAACATAATCGAGATGTTGAATCTTGTTGATTATACAAGGGTTTAGGTTGTAAATCTAAGTATAATGTCGTATCTTCTATTTCTTATATCTTGGCTATGCTAGGCATTTGTATTTGACTGACTTCTTTAAATAAATAGGAATAATCAATTGTATCTTTTATGGCAAGACAATCTGAATGATGAGTATTTGAAATTGCATATGAAATAACATAAGTTATCGTATATGGTCTATTGTTTCTATGAAATAATTCTTTTCTTTTAAAATCTTGTATTAAGCTTAGAGTTTTATCAAAATCTCTATCCAAAATATGGTATGAAATTCTTGGATATATATTGAACTTAATATTTCCATATTGTAGATTTCCTTGTAAGATTCCTAAACAGGTCTCTTCCCTGTTTATTATTCTGTTATCTATAATAGCTAAATCTATTGGGGTATCTAACCCTTCTCTAAATGTAGATTTTATTATTATATGGATATCTCCTATATGTATCCATTCACGGGCATTTCGAATTTCTATATTTATTTTTTGTAATTTATCTTGAATATCTTTTTTAGATAATAACAGTATCATTATTTTATTAGAAGTAATCGAAACTTCTAAAGCTCTTTCTTGGATATTTAATCTGTAAAATAAATGATGTTTTCTTTTTCTTAATCTTAATCTTTCAAATGTATTTACTTTAAATCTCGAGTAATTAGTTAAAGAAAACTTTTTATTTTGTATTTGTTTTAATTTTCTTTTATCAATAAATATATCTTGTTTATATTCTCCAACTTGTTCTATCATTTTTTCTATTGTATCCTGGACAGTTTCTATTTCATTATTCATTTTAACTATCTTCTTCTGAAGAGGAATAATAATCAGTATTTGTTAATATAAAGATTGTGTCGTCAGACTCAACTTCTTCAAAATTATTCAATTGCATAAATTCTTCTGAATTTATCATTTTTTCAATATCTTCATCAATTTCTATTTTCTTGGTATTATTGGCAAACTTCTTTGGGCATCTATTGACATAGTGTCCTATCTCTTTACAGTAGTAACATCTGCATTTTTTTATATTTTTTCTTTTGTTATTTCTTTTGAAAAATGGTTTTCTATATCTAGTATATCCTTTCTTTTTGTAATATCTAGCTTTTCTCTTTTTGAAATATTTCTTTTTAAAGAGATTCTTCTTTTTATATTTTCTTTTAATCTTTTTGTAATAGTAGGGAATTTCACATCTAATCATTATAGACATTTTTGAATTATCACAACATAGACTTATTTTCTTTCTTAATCCTTTTGTTGCTTTAGCTAATATGGCCTCTGTATACCATGTACTAAGCTTATCTTTTAAATAAGTTATTCTGTTTTATAAAGTATCAGTTGTACCAGGATTATAAGTATCTATTACCTTTTTACCCCAAGGGTCTGGTATCTTAGTGAAAAACAGAGGCAAATATATTTCTGTATTTTTTATCTATTTCACACATATCACATAATTATAATCGTAACAAAGAAATTTCATATTTTTTAATCGTTGCAAGGTCTTTTAAAATATTACCTTCTCCGGTAAATTCTAATCTTATAGCTTTTGTAGCCCATGTAATTAAATTAATAATATTATCATCGGTACCAAAAATATCATTTTTAGTGGCATCATTTAAGTTTTCCCAAAATCTTAGCACAATATTTAATAGACTTTGTTCTATAAAATATTTAGTTGTGTCATAATCCATTTTGTTTACTTTTACTGCTATCCTTAAAGACGTTTTCCATTTGTCTATAGCTTCTTTGGTATTATTGATACAATCTAAATCTAGATATATTCCAAACGGATTAATCGCTTCACTTTTCATTGATCCTATGGGTGTAAGACTATCTTTTGATCTTAAAGCAGAGTTTATACCTTCATAAGCCCTGATGGATTTCTTAAAATTTGTTCGGCTAGTTTCAACCTAAGTAGGAAGCTCAATAATATTAGGATTAAAATCTACTTCTTCTGGTCTGATAATATCCATTTTTAAGTTTATCATATCACTTTCATTTTTAACTTGGTATCTTTTATATTTATTATAAGATTATCTATTTTAGAATTTTCTGAGTTAGAGCTTACCATTTTAAATTATTTCCTCCGTATCCTTCAGTGAAAAAATTAACCTAACGTCTTCGTTTTCCATTTTCGGTAGGATTTAAACAATAATCACCCATGATTATTCGGTTTACAACATTTTTGGTTCGATATAGCATTTACCTTTTGCCAAAACAAAATAGTCTCCGCACATTACATTATTATAACAAACAGAGAGACCTTTAGGCACTCCAAACTCTATGTTCGAGTGAAAGGGTTGGACTTCATGATCCTCTTTTGACCAAGATTTCTGAAGGAAATTATTAAGTCTAGTTTCCAAGGTTTCAATCTGTTCGTCATTTATCAATAGAAAATTGTTTACACCATGTTAAGGACAGGAAACTGCAAATATTAGATATCCAGATCTGTTCGTCGAGTCAGGTACCCTTTTCAACCCTCGCTCTTCTTTGACCTTTCGGGGATGACAGTGGGTAAATTGGTATCTGTTGTAATGATCTATTAGATTATTTTGAGAATTGGACCTTTTTATTTTATAAAAGACTCATCCCATAAATATTTAATGGGTATTTTGGACTATTCGACAACTATAATTATTTAGTTGAGGATAAATATAAATAACTAATTTAGTTAGTGGGCTAAGTTGATAATTTAACTAATACTCTATATCAATTATTAAAATAAAATGATAGGGTTTATGAATTTTAATACATAAAGAAAAAGAAAAGGAGGCAATTAGATTCTTTGTGGCAGACAAAATTGTTGCAGGTACCACGAGAACAAATCTCAAGTACATGAAATTGAGTAGCGCCATTGTTTTATACTATTTGTACCGTTATTATGCTATGAGATTCGTGGGAAAAATAATGGAGGAATACGAAATTGAAACTGTAATTCGTTAGTAAATTAGAAACTTGGGGACAATTGTGCCATACATTTGAGGATTAGTACTAATGTACTAACGACAGCCATTATGATGGCATGATGATTAGATCATGATGGGAATGGTTTCACAATTGATACTTGTTGGTTGCAGGTTCCCTTTTAGGATATTACAGTAGGTTTGGCTCATTTATTTTACTTTATTTTATTTGGTTATCATATTATAATTCAAGTTTTGACATATTGAGATATGTAATTAAATATTAGGTGTATTAGATTATATGAATACCATTAAATTTATGATATTGGAGGAATTGAGGTGTAATCCTAAACTTGAGTTTTGGGGAATTAATTATAGAGTTGAGTCTAGGTTAAACATATATAATATGGGCGTCTATAGACTCATTTTCTTATGAATTATGTATACTTGATAGATTGGAAATGTTCTAAGGCAAGAAAGGAAAATCACTGGTGAATTAGGTTGCTTGACTTGGTTCTTCAGTGGAGGTAGGTTATGGTTTTATTCTATGTCATAGATAGACTCTTAATAAGGATTGATAGTCATTGGGTAATGTGTGAAGTTTGCTATGTATTTAATTGTTGTAGTTTGGATGGTTGGTATGTATTGTGATTGGTCTGAAATCCCAAGTCCGTGAAATCCATAATCTTGAACTTGCCTTATCAAAAATGGTACCTTGAATAAAGAAGGATTGATGAAATATTATTAATAAAGTGGAATGTAATAATAAAGAATAATAAATTAATGATATTTGGATCGGGTGTCATATTCCGGCATGGTATATTTGGATCGGGTGTCACGTATCGACATGGTAATATTAAAGAAAACAAATGAAAATGACTTAATGTTACCCAATATCCAATAACTCATTTCTCGAAAGAGCGTGATGTGGAGACCTGAGTCCTCATGTGTGATCTTGATATTGTTGACTGGTTATGAAATTGTTCATTGTGTTGTCACTTGATCTTGATCTTATTGGTTGCCACCTGTTAATTGTTATGGTTGATTTTATGCTACTACTTTATGCTTATTAATTTTTATTTTGAGTCGTCCGATGATACCTACTCAATACATGTTGTCCTGTAATGACCCCTACTTCTATCTTTCTTTATTTTATTTGTGGAGTGTAGCGAGTCTTCCATCATCTTTGACTCGACCTCAGCTATAGTCAATCTCCATTTAATCAGATTACAGGGTGAGCTATCCTTCTAGCTGGCGATAGAATATCTTATCATGGCATGGTGTCCTTAGTTTTCAGACATGTTATATTAATTATTTATTTGGTGTTTGATAAATCCAGACTTAGTTTTAGAATTTAGATATCCTTTATGTGATGACTTTCATATTTGTGGAAAAAGGTAGTATTTGAGCTTCTGCATTATTTTCATATTTATTAGTTGGGGTTTATATCATTGGTTATCCCACCTAGGAGGTTAAGTGTGGGTGGCACTCATGACCCATTTTGCTTCGTGAAAAACTTGGTGTAAGAGCTTTAGGTTCAGTGATCTCATCACACAAGAACAGGTCTAGTAGAGTCCTGTAGAACGGTACGGGGACGCTTTTACTTTTCTTCAAGAGGCTATTGGACTTTAGGAAAACTCCATCCCTTCTTTCTTTTGTGCTATTACTTGAATCCAATTGGTATCTAGGTGATACAAATTAGTATCTGACCTTCTTCACTTTACTTTCCTAGACGGTTAGAACTAGAGCAACAAGAGCACATGAGCCAGTTGTTGGGGCTATAGGCAGAAGAGGAGTAGCAATGAGAGGTCGTGCTAGAGGTTGCGGGAGAAAGCCCACTAGAGGTAGGGTCCAAGCAGCTGGGCCAGCCAGGGAAAGAGTAATGACCCCTCCACCGGCTAATGAGGTAGCTAGAGATAATGTTGAGGTAGAGAACGACCAAGTTCTTGAGAGAGAAGCACCACGCTAGCCTACTTCAGAGATAATCCACCAAGTTGTCACCTATCTCAGTGGGTTATCCGATCAGGGACAAGCTCCTCCAGCACCTTATATCTAGGAGTACAACATACAACTGTTGTAGCTCCCCGCATGACTGCACCCTCGGGAACAAGCATGTTTCCTTAATTGACTACAGGTCTAGTAATGATGAGTGACCCGCATGATCTCTTTGTTAAGTTCTTGAAGTTGAAACCCCTGGTCTTCAGGGGTACTGAATATGAGGATGCTTATGATTTCCTTATTGATTGTCATGAGCTGCTTCATAAGATGGATATAGTAGAGCGATTTGGTGTTGAGTTTTTGTCATACCAATTTCAAAGAGATACCAAAATATGGTGGCGGTCTCATGTTGAGTGCCGACCAGTAAAGGCACCACATATGACTTGGGTAACTTTTTCTGAATATTTCATGGAGAGCAGTGGAGGAGGAGAGATGAGTTTCTAAATATAGAGCATGGGAGGATATTGGTTGTTGCTTATTAGGCCAAGTTTTGTGCCTTAGCCAGATATGCTACTCAGCTTTGCTTCAGTCCAGAAGAGCAGATTTGCCGCTTTATGAAGGGATTGGGGTCAGATTTATGGATTCTAGCTTTACAGGTTACTGCTTTAGCAAAGTCTTTTTAGGAAGTAACAAAAATAATTTCTAATGGAGCACAAAACGTAATCCTAAATTACAAAGATAGTTAACAAATAAACATACCTTCAAGTGCAAATACGTATATAATACAATCTATCAGTCGTATATTATATGAGCGATTTAAAATAAATACTCCAATCTTATGAGTTTTGATAAGCACATACTATTTAAATGCATGAACTATGGAATTTGTATGATATAAATAAATGCTTTGTAGGTGTGGAACATGCGAGCAATTTGCCTTTGACAGCTGGCCATGGTAAAATGTAGTCATGTATTTTGTGAAGTAATGTTTAGGCAAATAATCCGTTGGTCATATGTCGAGTGTGATATTACCCTTTAAAGTGCATAGAATATTACACATAAACACGTACATTAGAAAGCGTGTAATATTTTAGCCAAGACTCACCTAGCATGATACTTAGCATGAGAGAAATAGATTTTTAAGACATAAGCCTATGAGATGTAATTAAATATTTTATGAGCAGCTAAGTCTTGAACCATATAATATATGTCTAACATTTATTTTTTAAAACAAGTAATATAAAAGCAAATAACTCATGAATCGCATAATCATGTAAGTATTTGTCTTATGAAACATTTCACATAATTAACTAGTTTATTTAACATGTTGATAGATCTTACCAAACAAGTAAGTAAGCCTATGGGTTTATCCTTCCACCCCCAGAAAAAATCAGCGGTGACTCTCTCAATCTGTTTGAGAGTAGTACGGGGGGGAGTAATGGCCGAAAGAAGGTGAATTGGGAGCGACTGAAGTACGTATTTCACGAGTGTAGCTCTACCGCCGTAGCTGAGGATTTTGGAGTGCCACCCTCTAATTCTGTTGACAACCTTAGAGACCATGTCCGTGTAGTACATGACTCTCTGCCTGCCAATGTACAAAGGGCATCCTAAGTAGGTGATGGGACTATGCTTCTGAGTGAAACCCGTAACCTGTTTCACCGTTTTCACATTGTCTTGGAGTGCATTGGGATGCATCATGAAGTGGCTCTTATTCTTGTTTATAAGCTGCCCTGATGTCTTTTCATACAGAGTCAAGGTCTTCATAATAATCTGGAGAATTTCCTTCCTTCCGGAGGAAAAGATGATAACATCATCCGCAAAACTCAAATGATTAATCTGTGGGCCTCTTTTCTCCATATGAAAACCATGGTAGAAGTGGTAATTATGAAGACTATTCAACATTCTGGACAGCACCTCCGCTCCCAAAATGAATAAAGCGGGAGAAAGAGGATCACCTTGTTTGAGCCCTCTGGTGGAGTGGAAAAAACTATGTCTAGCCCCATTAACGATAACGGAGTACCAATTGTTAGACATGATTCGCCAAATCATATCAATAAAGGTCTCACCGAAGCCCATCCTTCTCAGTACTAGACAAGTATAGGACCAGGAGACTCTATCATATGCTTTGGCCATGTCTAACTTGATAACCACGTTTTCGCCAATAACAGGCTTTCGGATATCGTGGATAATCTCCTGTGCTAGCATGATATTTACTCCCTTTTTTGATCATAGATATTTCTTTCATAAATATTTATTTGGAGTCAAAGCTTTCAAGTCAAACTTTATTAAAAACATAGTAAAACTAGGTAGGTTCAAATCACTTCAACTTGTAAATATGTATGTAAATAAATATACATAAATACTTTGAAATCCATTAATTAAAAAATATGCTTTAAACAACCCACCATGAATTTCAAGAACCTTTAAATAGATAAATAAAAGAATTACTTGTAAATCATCAATTCATACATATGAAATTATGTTGCATCAAAATAGAACAATAATCATTAGTTTAACCATGATTCATACTATTAAGTAAAATTAAGAATTAACATAAGAAAATATTACTTAAAATCAAGATATTTAATTGAAAGAGTTTTTGGACTACATGGGTGGAAGAACCCATGGATAAACACCCACATAACTTAGAGTAAAGCTTAAAGAAAATAAACATAATTTATCATATAATCAAAATAATTTAGAAATGAGAGTGGAAGGAATACTCTCATTGAAACCTTACATACCTAGAAACCGAAGCTTTAGTTGGTACCGGAAGACTTAATGAACACTCTTGAGTCCTAGCTTCTCTCCTTGCCGGAATGTTTTGTGTACTACCGGGAATATATGAATCACCGGAATAGTATTTCTTCACTACTAAGAACTAAAACTATATTTGAGAATGTGTAAAGAAGTGTATAGAGAGAAGATTTGCTTGACAAAGCTTGATGAATAAAATGAAAAAATAAGGTGGGTATTTATAGGTGGGAAAGAGGGACCTAACAATAAATAAAATAATTATAAAGAAAAATCTAAAACTTTAGTGGAATATATTGATGTCATGGATATTAAATGGAGGACAGTTTATGTCATGAGTGATGTCAAATGTATCTAGATCTTTCTATGGTAGGTGAAATGAGTTATCTTTGACAGAATACTCTTTTTGGAAGCTGCGTTTGAATAAGATAAATTCCTTATTATGATTTGGTGTCTTAATAAGAATTGTAGATATGGAAGTCTAGTTTCATATAGTTCATGAATCAACCAATTTAGATAAACCTACAGTGAGATATGATTTTTCTTTTATAAACACTCATTTCCGTCACAGCATCCTACCTTACAAAAATTAATTTATTTGACCTACTTAACCTCCGAATCTTAAAATATGGTCTTCATAAAAGTTGTAGTTAATGATCTTGTGGTTACTCAGAAATTTGAATCACTCAATTTAGATATTCCTATGAAAAGGTATGCCCAAAATACAGAGGCTATATCATGTTTAGGCGAAAATTGAAACATCGTATACAACGTTTTTAGGGGATGTTACATTATCTTCCCCTTGGGAACATTCGTCCTCGAATGAGAAAAGACTTAGATTGTGTAGAGTAGAGTGTTAACAAACAACCTATCATTAATGCAACAGTGTAATTTAAAATATCATGTAAAATATATTTCATAATTTTGCAAGCATATGACAAGAAAAGTTGAGATGTAAAGATTTCAAGTAATTGAGCAAGGGCAACTTAATACCTTAGGTTAGGGTAGAGGGTAAAAGATGAGGGTATCTCTTAATCATATCTGCTTTCGCTTCCCATGTTGCACTTTCTATTTGTTGATTCCTCCAAAAAACTTTAACAGATGCAACTTCTTTGTTCCTCAATCTCTTAACTTGCCGATCCAAAATTTCCACAGGAACTTCTTCATAGGTCAAGTTTTCTTCAATATTCACTACTCCCATAGGTACAATGGAACTAGGATCACCCACACGTTTTTTCAACATAGATACGTGAAACACCGGATGAACCATGGCCATTTCCAATGGTAATTCCAACTCATATGCAACCTTACCAACACGTCTCACGATTCTATAAGGCCCTAGATACCTAGGGCTCAATTTCCCTTTCTTACCAAATCGAACCACACCTTTCATGGGTGAAACCTTCAGATACACCCAATCATCCACATTAAACTCAAGATCCCTTCTTTTAGTGTCAGAATAGGACTTTTGACGACTTTGAGCCGTCTTCAACCTTTCTCTAATGATCTTCACCTTCTCTAAAGCATCAAGTACCAAATCGGGGCCCAACAAGCTCATCTCACCTACTTCGAACCAACCAACCGGTGATCTACATCGTCTCCCATACAAAGCTTCAAACGGCGCCATCTCAATACTTGAGTGGTAACTATTATTATAGGCAAACTCGATGAGAGGTAGATGATCATCCCAATTCCCTTTAAACTCCAACACACAAGCCCTTAACATATCCTCTAGTGTTTGAATCGTCCTTTCGGCTTGCCCATCCGTTTGAGGATGGAATGCTGTGCTCAGCATTACCTTAGTACCGAGGCCTTTTTGAAATGATCTCCAGAAGTGAGAAGTGAATTGGGTACCACGATCCGAAATAATGGATAATGGCACACCATGCAACCTCACCAACTCCCGAATATACAACTTGGCATAGTCTTCGGCACTATAGGAAGTTTTAACCGGTAGGAAGTGAGCTGACTTAGTCATTCTATCAATAAATACCCAAATCGAGTCATGACGTTTCCGGGTATGAGGCAAACCCACTACAAAATCCATATTCACATCTTCCCACTTCCAAGTTGGGATTTCAATGTCTTGGGCTAGGCCACCCGGACTTTGATGTTCGGCCTTCACTTGTTGGCAATTCGTACATTCGGACACAAACCTTGTTATATCCTTCTTCATGTCACCCCACCAATACAACTCTTTTAAGTCTCGGTACATTTTTGTTGAACCGGGATGAATGGAGTATATAGAATTATGAGCCTCCATCATGATCAAACTCCTTAGGCCATCAACATTTGGAACACATATTCGACCTTGATAGTATAGTACCCCATCTCCCCCTTGGGAAAAGACCTCTATCTTCTTTTCCTTTACCAACTTCTTTAACTCGATAAACTTTGGGTCAAGATCTTGCTTGGATTTAACATCCACCACCAAAGAAGATTCAGACCTATTTTGAATAACCATACCCCCATCATTAGTACTACCCAACTTCACCCCTAATCTAGCCAATCTGTGAACATCTTTCACCAACTCCCTCTTCCTTTCATCCACATGGGACACACTCCCCATAGACACTCTACTAAGTGCATCAGCAACCACATTGGCTTTACCCGGATGATAGTGCACACTCATGTCATAGTCCTTAAGGAGTTCTAGCCACCTTCTTTGCTTTAGATTAAGGTCCTTTTGGGTGAACACATATTGAAGACTCTTATGATCAGTATACACATCCACATGCACCCCATAGAGGTAATGCCTCAAAATCTTCAGAGCAAAAACAACGGCCGCCAATTCAAGGTCATGGGAAGGGTAGTTGCGCTCATGCACCTTTAATTCCATCACCGGACACTACGTGACCAAGAAATACTACCTCCTTTAACCAAAATTCACACTTACTAAATTTTGCAAATAATTGCCTATCCCTCAATATTTGAAGCACAACTCTCAAGTGATTTTTATGTTCTTCCTCACCCCGAGAGTAAATTAAAATATCATCAATGAAGACTACTGCAAAGGTATCAAGGTAAGGTTTGAACACCCTATTCATCAAGTCTATAAACACCACCGGTGCATTCGTCAACCTAAAACTCATCACCATAAACTCATAGTGACCATACCTTGTTCGAAAGACTATTTTGGGAATGTCACACTCCCTTACCCGTAGTTGGTGATAGCCGGACCGAAGGTCGATCTTGGAGAAGTGACTTGCCCCTTGTAATTGATCAAATAAGTCATCTATTCTAGGGAGTGGGTACTTGTTCTTAATGGTCAAATTATTTAATTGTCGGTAGTCTATGCACATTCGAAGTGACCCATCCTTCTTTTTTACAAATAGAACGGGAGCACCCCATGGCGAAATACTTGGTCTTATGAACCCCTTCTCTAACAAGTCCTTTAATTATTCCTTCAGCTCTTTTAATTCTGTTGTGGCCATGCGGTAAGGAGGAATAGAGATAGGTTGGGTATTGGGGAGGAGATCGATACCAAAATCAACTTCCCTTTCGGGAGGGACACCGGGAAGATCATCAGGAAAGACATCGGGGAATTCATTGACTATAGGAACTGACTCAAGAGAAGGACATTTGGAGTTGACATCCCTAACCCTCACAATATGGTAAATACATCCCTTAGAAATCATTTTGCGAGCCTTAAGATAAGAAATAAATTGACCTTCACCACCGAATCACGACCATGCCATTCAATAACAGGCTCATTTGGAAATTGGAACTTGACTCGATGATTCCTACAATCTATGGAAGCATAAGATGCATGTAACCAATCCATCCCAAGAATGACATTGAAATCTATCATGTCAAGCTCAATGAGATCACAAGGAATAACTTTATGCAAGATAGACACAAGGTAACCCCTATAGACCTTTCTAGCAATAACTGACTCACCAACAGGGGTAGACACCAAATAAGGCTCTAATAACATTTCAGGTAAAACATCAAATCTATTAGCAAGGAATGGAGTAACAAAAGATAAATTTGCACCCGTATCTAATAGTGCATACACATCAAAAGAAAAGACCTTTAACATACCGGTAATGACATTAGGTGCATCCTCAATCTCTTGTCTCCCATGCAAGGCGTAAAAGCGGTTGGTGCGTTGGACACCTTCTTAGACTTGTTGACTATGAGCAATTTGTCCTTGAGTCCTACCACCACCATCTCTACAATCCTTAGCATGGTGGCCCAGCTTGCCACACTTAAAGCATGCATTGGAGCCGGCTAAGCATTACTCTTTGTGAGTCCTTCCACATTTCTTGCAAGTGGGGAAAGTTTGAGTAGCAACATTTTCTTTTGGAATCATTGGTTTACCACTCTTGTCCTTGTTGAACTTTATAGGAGGAGTATTAGTGGAACCTTGTCCCACAAATCGTTGCCCACCTTGGCCTTTGCCATTGTTACCATGATCGGACCTTTAAGGGTTAAACCCTCCACCATCCATTCTAGCCTTTTTGAACCCGCTTGATCTCTCTCTAAGCTTCTCTTCTTCGATTTGTTCTGCGTAAGTCATTAACCGAGAGATGTCCATCTCCTTGACCAACATGGCCGTTTTGCACTCCTTGGACACCAAGCTTGAGACACCGGAAATAAACTTGCTCATCCTAGCTCTTGGGTCGGAGACCATAAAAGGAGCATACTTTGACAACTTAGTGAATTTGAGAGCATACTCCCTCACGCTCATACTTTCTTGACGGAGGTTGATGAACTCTTGGATTTTGGCCTCCCTTAGCTCTAATTGGAAGAAGCGGTCTAGGAAGGCACCTTTGAACTCTTCCCATCCTATTGATCCTATTTCTTCATCCCTCTCAACAACCCATTGTTCGTACCACACTCGAGCTACACCTTTGAGTTGATAGGCCACTAGCTCGGCCTTCTCATTTGGTGGCACACCCATGATAGCCACAATCCGGTACACCTCATTAATGAACTCCATAGGGTCCTCATCTAGTTTAGAACCATCGAACTCGGGTGGATTCATCCTTTGGAAATCCCGAATTCTAGAGGCTGGATTTTGCATTTGGGGAGGAGAAACACCTAGATTCCCTTGGTTAGCTATGACTTGAGCTAACAAAGTAATAACACTGCGAAACTCGGCATGGGTTACCCCGTCCTCATGATGTTGGGCATTAGGAATCGGAGGAGTTTGGTCCTCATTGTCAACCCTTACTCTTCGAGGTGGTCTTCCACGAGTCATTATCTATAGAACACTGAATGGGTCGTTAGTTAAAGGAAAGCTTAGGACACTCTAAGGCACGACATGAATTTGAAAGAAGTGAAAATTTTCCTAAACGCCTCATAGTCTCTTATTCATAATTGTGGCGCGCTTCACAACCATGAACAAGAACCTATTCGACGCGGCATGTTGGACTTCAAAGGATCATTCAACACCTCTGGCTCTGATACCAAGTTTGTCACGACCCAAGCCTAGGGCCTAGACGTGACATGGCGAATGAGGAACCCGAAAGTACCTCAAACAAGCCTCTTAGCATTCTTTTAGCCTTTCATAGGTAATGATGATAAATAAACAAGAGGAAATCATAATAAATCTTCAACTTACATATGTCCAACAATATCTCTAACTATTTGATTTAACGGGGCTAAGACAAGTTCCTAGCTCACCCTCAATCATAATAGAAGAAATTTCATAGTAAAACGTCTTAACATATCATAAGTTGGAAATATAAAGGAGTATTGTTCTCGGAACATGGGAACTCACCAAAAGTAGTCTTCAAACGAAGTCTCAACTATCCACGTGGAGGAGAACGAGGAGGAGCACTGATCCCTACATGGTGATATCATGTAGGCAAAAGAGTATGCGTTAGTACTTTGAATGTACTAAGTATGTAAGGATGCATGAACATTGAGGAAACATTAAAACATTTATGTAATATGGAACATAATTTAATGTATGCATAATAAATCATATATATATCCTTTAAAACATTCATTTTGTGGGAAATTAATCATAACCGACATTTAAGACCATGCGAGCTATTACATGGAATCCAACATAACCCCCTACGTTGGCCGGGGAGACTACTTGCCAGGTAGAACTCCGTCAACTTCATTCATTTCTTTAACTTTAACTTTAAGGGCTATTTATGGATCCATTAGCCTAAGCCTACAAGGGCTCCTATGTTGGCACATAGTTAATGAGACAAGGGGTTGCTACTAGGATTCCCTTATCGAATCCCACCTCAATGCCTCATTCGGTGCTTAGTCAATCCCACGGAATAGTTTAATACTTCAAAATATTCATAGCATATAACTTGAGAATTCAAACATCATATTCGGTAGAATAGCTCATTAAAACATTTGATAATTCAAATATGCAAGAATTGTCCTTATTGCATAAAGAATCCATGATTCATATCATTTCATCATTCTTTCATTTCATAAGACTCCCTTTTTTGATCATAGATATTGCTTTCATAAATATTTATTTGGAGTCAAAGCTTTCAAGTCAAACTTTATTAAAAACATAGTAAAACTAGGTAGGTTCAAATCAATTCAACTTGCAAATATGTATGTAAATAAATATACATAAATATTTTGAAATTCATTAATTAAAAATCATGCTTTAAACAACCCACCATGAATTTCAAGAACCTTTAAATAGATAAATAAAAGAATTACTTGTAAATCATCAATTCATACATATAAAATTATGTTGCATAAAAATAGAGCAATAATCATTAGTTTAACCATGATTCATACTATTAAGTAAAATTAAGAATTAACATAAGAAAATATTACTTAAAATCAAGATATTTAATTGAAAGAGTTTTTGGACTACATGGGTGGAAGAACCCATGGATAAACACCCACATAACTTAGAGTAAATTTTAAAGAAAATAAACATAATTTATCATATAATCAAAATAATTTAGACATGAGAGTGGAAGGAATACTCTCATTGAAACCTTACATACCTGGAAACCGAAGCTTTAGTTGGTACCGGAAGACTTAATGAACACTCTTGAGTCCTAGCTTCTCTCCTTGCCGGAATGTTTTGTGTACTACCCGGAATATATGAATCACCGGAATAGTATTTCTTCACTACTAAGAACTAAAACTATATTTGAGAATGTGTAAAGAAGTGTATAGAGAGAAGATTTGCTTGACAAAGCTTGATGAATAAAATGAAAAAATAAGGTGGGTATTTATAGGTGGGAAAGAGGGACCTAACAATAAATAAAATAATTATAAAGAAAAATCTAAAACTTTAGTGGAATATATTGATGTCATGGATGATATTAAATGGAGGACAGTTTATGTCATGAGTGATGTCAAATGTATCTAGATCTTTCTATGGTAGGTGAAATGAGTTATCTTTGACAGAATACTCTTTTTGGAAGCTGCGTTTGAATAAGATAAATTCCTTATTATGATTTGGTGTCTTAATAAGAATTGTAGATATGGAAGTCTAGTTTCATATAGTTCATGAATCAACCAATTTAGATAAACCTACAGTGAGATATGATTTTTCTTTTATAAACACTCATTTCCGTCACAGCATCCTACCTTACAAAAATTAATTTATTTGACCTACTTAACCTCCGAATCTTAAAATATGGTCTTCATAAAAGTTGTAGTTAATGATCTTGTGGTTACTCAGAAATTTGAATCACTCAATTTGGATATTCCTATGAAAAGGTATGCCCAAAATACAGAGGATGTATCATGTTTAGGCGAAAATTGAAACATCGTATACAACGTTTTTAGGGGATGTTACAGGTGTACCATTTGATATCTATTACATTTCCCAAAGAAGTAAATTTAATATATTCAAAGGGTAATATAATAATACTATCCCTATTATTTATTGTTTCTTAAGATGTGTGTCAAGTCAATAATATACAACTATTGTTAGATGATGGGAGTATTACTTCGTGTTGTGTATTAACTATCCTTTTTTCGTTGGACATCGACATATATATATATATAATATTTCCAAAAAGGGATAAATGCACTAGGAAAAATAAGAAAATTCCAAAGATTTAGATAAAATAATTTCAATACTAGATAAAATGGAAATAATTGGAGAAAGATCACTAGTATATTGGGACAATAACAAGTTTATGTGTAAACTAGAAATAATTAACCCAGAATATACCATAAAAGCAACCGCTATTGAAGCCAACAACGAAGATACAGAAGAATTTAGCAAACAAATTAAAGAATTACTAAAACTAGAAGTAATAAGATGATCCATCTCTAAACATAGATCAGTTGCATTCATGGTTAGAAACTATAGTGAGAAGGTAAGAGGAAAAGCAAGAATGGTAAACCAAAAATGGATGAGAAGGGTGTGCATTCCCCTCTGAATGCTAAGAAATCTACTATACCAGATCCGGGTATAGCTTGTCTGGCGCAAAATTATTACATAGACAAAGCCCAAATAATCTTTATTAATACTTGTAATGAATTTTATAAACCTACTTATAATATGTATAAAATACTAGCAAAAGACTTAGACATAAAAACCGACCTAGTAATAGAATTACATTTTCTTATACAAAATAATGGAAGTTGCTTGTTTTTCAGTGATAGAATAATGCTATTTAAAAATATAACTTATACCCCTATACAAACTGAAAAGTTTCTTACAAAGGGAAGATCTCAACTAAAAATACAGACAAAAGAAGAGAAAGCTGCCTATTGTACAGATTGCAAAAGTGGCACTAGTTGTACCACAAAAAACCTATATGAAGAACATGAAGAATAATTAGAAGATAAATACTTAGACAACATAGAAAAAGATTACACCTTAATAAATATAGAAATAAAATTTTGTAATTTCCAAAAAGGGATAAATGCACTAGGGCTTACATAGAATATTCCCCCATTATTTGTCATATCTATTTCAGTTAATCCTATTATGGATCTTTTCAGATCTGACCATCTGTCATCATATAATATGATTTTTCTTTCTTCGTGTATCCAAGTTTGTCTTTGCTAATTCTTTTTACGTATTCTAATGGCATGAATTTTTATCCTAGTGATATGGATGCTAATATTCTTTTGTAATGCCTTATTCTAATGTCAGAGTATGTTATTTGTGTTTCTAGGTTATTTAGTTGAGTCTGTAAATAGGTGGTATGCTGGTCTGGGTGATATGATGAGTATTGATTTATAACAAGTCGTAATTCTTTTTCTAACTGCTTAACTTCTGAGTTATGTCTTACTTCGTCTTGTAACCAACCAGATACTCGTTTATATGTTTGGAACAAAAATTGATTTTGCATTACAAACTTTACCCCAACTGATATGATTTTTCACTAATTCGGTCATAACACCATTTAATCCTATTTCCACTATGTCTTAAGAAATTTTCCTGACTTTGAATTTTCCACTTTAACACACTTATAATGTCTTCTCTAACTAGTCTCTTTAGTCTAATATGGTAAGTTTTATCTAAATTATCTATTGTCTCTACTATATGTAAATAATCTTCTAAAGCTTTTTTCAACTTTTCAGCAGTTCGTTTTAACTTATATTCTCTATGTAAATAGTAGTAGAACAATCTGCAGTCTCTATAAGTCGGATGTCTTTTCATAAATTATGTCTAATTTTAAGCTGGGTAACAAGTTGATATTCTAATCTAGAGATTATGTCTATTAGTTGTTCTAGTCTTAGGTTATCTTTATTGGTCCTGTTCAAATATTTGTATTCTTGGTACAAATTCTTTAATTCTCTTTTTGTATGTATGAGGGCTTCAATATTATTTAAGGGTCTTCTCATTTAGTGTCCACAGAAACTTCTCGCTCTGATACCAAATTAGCGAATTACAACAAGATATTAGGTTTAGTCAGTATAGAGTATAACTATACGAAGTACTCTGGAAAGTGAATTCTTTGGAATAGACAAAATAGATCTATTAAAACATCTTTAATACTTAGATTTACGTATACACCCAGAAAAGAAATACAGAATTATACATAAAACAAATACCATTAGATGTAATTTCTCACAAGGAGAACACATATTACATTCAGAAGATAAACATCACAATACCTTAGTCGACCTAATTATAAACCTTAGTGAAAATACCCAGTTAAAAGACAAAGTAGTAATACACGTCCTAGAAACCATAGAGTCTAACATAAATAAACAAACAAAGACTTTAAATAAGTTAGAACAAAACTTCGATTTCCTTAAAACACAAAAACTAGAAGTAGATAGGAAAATACATTTTTTAAACACTAAATTTAATCCTGAAAAAATACCTACTAAAACAAAAATCAAAAGGTTAAAAAAGACAATATTAGAAAAGACTAAAGAACTAGAGATACAAAATAACCAAGTAGTAACAAAAATCACAGAGCAAATAGATTATATAATTTCAAAGGTTAACAACTTAAAAGAAATAATAAGAAGACTAGAACAGATTTCTCTTTCATAAATGAAGAAGATATAAACTATAAAAAGGCATTAGAAATATCAAACAAATACCATGATGACACAATAGATCTTACAAAACACATTCCGGTTAGTGTATCAGATAAAGTAGTTGTAAAAGAAAATAACACAATAATACCTTTGCTAATAGAATTAAATACTAAACTAGACAAACTACCTAAGGAAAAATAACCCTAAGTACAAATACCACAACTTCCTAATAAAGAAATAGATGCCTTAGTAAACCAATTGAAAATAATAGAAATAACTCCCCAAAATGAAAAGATACAAATTGTCAAAAAACCACAACCATGGACCTTTTTTCACACAAGTCTAGATCAACAGACGTAGAAAATATCCAAAGAAATACACCAAGCATAAGCTACTCAGATAATAGAATAGGAAATAATCTCATATCTAGGATACTATCTAGGAGGAGAAGCCCTAATGATGAACAAAACAAAGAATTGAATGAAATAGTAGATGAAGATAAAGATTTACAAATTTTCCAACAAAATCAATTAAAACTATTGAACCCAAACACTCTATAAAAGGTAGGATGTTTCTCTAGAGATACTCAACTATACAGACATTATAGAGAAGAACAAATACCAGCACTAGGAGAAAATTGTTCGGTTTTAAACTTAGTAACTCCTAATTTCTTGAAGATAATAAAAAGCCCTAGATTAATGATGATGCATATGGGGTTGATTGTTATAGGAATTAAAGGTTTAACTAGAAAAAACTTGGGTGACAAGGTATTAATCGTAATATATGATGACAGATGGTCAGATCTGAAAAAATCCATAATAGGATTAACTGAAGTAGATATGACAAATAATGGAGGAATTTTCTATGTAAGCCCAGACTTTTTAATGAATCTAAATGAATTTGGTAAGCATATTAAAATAGGAATACAAACCAAAGGATATGAAGAAATGAATAATGGTAATAATCTACTAATGTGTTTAGGATTTATAAGAAAAATGATGTTGAGTAGTAATACAAAATTCAAACTCCAAATTAACGATGTGGTAGAAGTAATGGGAAACAAAGGAATAAAATTAATAAAACCAATTAAAATCAATCCAGAAGAATACGCAGGCTTAGAATGGAATTTAGATAAATTAAGTAAGCCTAAAGATTTTACACCAAACAACTATCTAATGTACACTAGTTCCAAAGGAGAAACTTCAATAAGATTTACAAATTATAATTATACCAATCAAAAACTAGTAGATGACACAGACACAGAAAGTACAATAGCTACAGAATAAGAAGAATTTATGAATATAGAAATAATACAAGAAGGATCTGAAGTAGATAATGCTATAAAGATAGCAAAAGAATTATACAAAGAAAATAAAGATAGTGTGTTTAAATGTAAAGGTTGCAAAAAGGGAAAAATGGATATTGTTGAAACTATACAACATTTTAGAATCTGCCCAAAAAGAAATGATAACCTAGCATAAAGGATACAAGATACTAAAGAACTAGATGAGAGTAATAACAGAAAAGACACAGAAGACCTAGAATCTTTAGATGATATAACATCCTTAGTAAGCTACAAAGAAATAATGAATGAGGCAACAAGTGCCCATAATGCAAGCCCTTTCCAAAGAACCAGTCCAACAGTAAATTTTACACATACTTCAGGCAATCTTCCAAGGAAAGCTTGGCCTGCAGCACAAGGAATAGAAATAAAAGACAATATTAAACCAGCAGGTAGATGAATGACCTTAGAAGAACCCATTAAATTATAAGGAGGAGGAAATAAAGGAAAAATACTTAATATAGCAGCTCACGATCCATAAATATGGAATACAGTAATAGACGTATGGAAAGGAATAATAGTAGCAGACTTGATAAAAAACTATCAAGAAACAGACGCAGAAATAATGTATAAATACTTAGAAACCTTTTTAGGAGAATCATGTAAAGCAGTTTGGGAAGCATACAAAACAGACTTACCCTCAAGAATTTCAAGGTTTAATAGAATTAGGACCAAATCCATACAATTTTGCTAATAAAATACATGTTTTGTTAACAAGTGAGGATCCAAATAGTAGATTACTAGCCTTACAAAGAAATGCAGTAGTAAAATTAGAATATTTAAGTATCACGAATTGGATGCATATTACAGACTTTTTAAAAGATTATTTCTATTATTGCACAATTAGTGAAAATACATTTGATGACGAACTAGGTAAAAACTTATTTCATAAGTTACCTGGAGCTCTAGGAAGAAAAATAGAAGAACGATGGTATAAGAGAGCAGGAGTAATACAAGACCCAAATGCTTTATATGGTCAATAGAACAAAAGATACAACATGTAATGGAAATACTACAAGAGAAATGTACTAATATACAAATTCAGAAGCAGCTTAAACAAAATGAAATGAACTTTTGTAAATCGTTTATTTATACAACTCAAAGTTATGAAAAAAGACCATAAAAGCCAAAGAAGCATAAACGGCAATCATATTATAACCCAGAACCATACAAATGTAAAAAAATATTAGCTAAAAAGATCATCAGCAAGGAAACCTTTTTAAATAGAGATAGACACATCAGAAAATATAGAAGTGATAGAAACTATAAAAATAAATTAGACTGTTATACATGTGGAAGTATAGACTATTTAGCCAACATATGCCCTTAAAGAAATAATATTAGAACTAGAAACTCTCAATTAATAGAAGAACTGCAGGAGATACTTTTAAATGTAGACGAATGTATGTCAGATACTAAAAGCATATACTCCATTGTAAGTGTTGAAGTAGAAGAACAGACCAAATCCGAATCCTCTTATTCAGAAGAAGATAACCTAGTAAACGAAATAGGATTAGATAGAGAAATACTAAATTTAGAAGACTTACAATTAAGTACCATGATGAACGTAGGAATAGAATGTCACCATATGTCACGACCCAAATACGGGTGTGATGGCACTCATCTCAATCCACAGAGATAAGTCAGCCTAATACCCAACGAAAAGTAAATGCAGAAGAAAAAGACATAAATCAAAATTTAACTTAACCAAAAACACCTAAAACAACCTCAAAATCCCCCAAGATTGGTTATCACATGTACAAGACACTAATACATTACCGAAGTACAAAAGAAAATATAGTCACAATGTCTTTGTCTCTAGAATAAGACTAAAACATAATAAAAGAGTAAGAGATATCCGCTAGATGGATGTAACAGCTATCTCAACACTCGGAATGATAGCCTCGGATGTGGTGGAAACACTAGGAGATCAAGCAAGTCCGGGATCATAACCTACACAAGTATAGAAGCAAGGGGTGAGTACCAAACAATACGTTACTCAGCAAGTGGACAACTAAAACTAAGCAAAGCTCAATAGATACAAGTACTCCTGTCCTCCCAACCGAACTTCCTTAACTACAACCTGCATAAAACCAGCCCAACTATACACTTGTACAATAATAACAGTAATACAGACCACGAATACTCATCAATAGTCTTATCAATGAATCATATCAAGTCAATTTCAACATATATAGATCAATAAAGGGGTAAACACAAATTCACAAATATCAACAAAATACGATGCAATGCAATGAGATGATGCATGTCTGTCCTATCAGTACACATCCGCTGAATTACAGTTCGGAACCCATGGGGGACATTTTTTTCCATGTAACCTGCCACGAAGCGTGTGGTCCATCCCCTCAATATATATATCTTGCGATGAAGCGTGTGGCCCGACCCTTTTATTTCATAATACCTGCCACGGAGTGTGTGACCCAACCCCTTTATTTTATAATACCTGCCACAGAGCATGTGGCCCGACCCCTTTGTTTCATATCATTTTCAGTTTCAACACAATATGTCATAACCAATGCAATCAATTCATGTTCATATAATTCACGATAATAACATGACAACAACAATAATTTTTCCTATCTCACATCAACATAGTTATTTCACATGTCCAAAATAAATCCATAATCACAACATATCAATTCCACCAATATATGTCATTAGATCACCATTTTATACCCCTCATCTCCATTTTAAGGCCAATTATACAGTCAATAACCCAATTTAATTTTGATTACTCCCTAGTACACATAACACGAAAATACAAGCATCTACAAGCTTAAACTGAGGTTTAGAAATTCAGTTGCCTTAATTAATCAAGCAATCACTCCAGGACTTGAGCCTTTCCTTTTCGTTGGGCCTCCAAATCAATGTAATCTAGTCAAATAAATAATCACAATAAAATTTTCGAAACTAACAACACCCTTATTACCATATACCTAGCCTAGACCCAAAAAATTAAGCAAATCTATACACACGTTCCTAATCTTGATGCCACTTAACATGTCAACTCCCATATTTTCTGAATTTCAAAACTAGGGTTAAACCTTAATTAAATTGAATAATCACTTTAAAACTTGAGACTTTCATAATGCTTCCTAACGATCAGAATATGTTCAAATACATAATCTTAATAAGAATACGAATCCAATGACACTCATATTGCTTTATTTATTTTTGGATAAAAAATTGGGTCAAAAAGTCATCCCAAGTCATTGAAGTCAAATCTAAAATTTTCTTTCCGATTATGTTCACTCATGATAAAATAAGATCACATAACAAATTTCAGCTAAAACGGATCGTTATTCGACCCCAAATCAAGATTTTATGTGAAGAATCCTAGGGTCATATTTTCTTATTCCAGCGTTATTTCTCTACCAATATACCCTAAAATTACATTCATAATCGCATAAAAATTTAATGGAAAGGATGAGTATAATTACCTTGACGCTTTGGAATGAAAATCCCTATTTTTCTCTTCTCCTTTATTTTTTTTCTCTTTCTTTTCTTTCTTCCTCCGTATGTTTTTTTCCAGTTTTTTTTTTCATTGGCATCGCTGTTCTCTTTTTTCTCTCTCGTTAGATCTGATGGCATTAGGCCATCAGATTATATATATATATATATATATATATATATATATATATATAATTCTTTTCTTTTATTATTTATTTATTTATTTATTTTCCTTTTTCAAACTAATTATGTATTAAAATTTACAAACCCTACTAACCTATTTTAATAAATATAATAAAAGTGGTATAGGATATTAAATAAATTCACACTTTAACCCATTAATTAAATTAATTCTCTAAAATTATCCCTCAACTAATTAACCAAAGTTACCGAATAGTCCAAATAACCCATAAAAGTTTTACGGGAAGGGTCTCGTATGAAAGGTGGAGGACTCGTTCTCAAAATGACCTAACGAGTCATTACACCATAGTTTTGAGAGACATAAAGGTATAGACAGTTATCAATGTAACATATGTAAATGGTACCTCAGTAGAGAAAATAGAGCCAAATGCAATAAATGTTATATGAAAGTATGCATTACGTGTATAGAAGTTAAATTAGAAATAAAGATAGGAAAATAAAAAGAACAGCAACAAGATAGAGTAATTACAAAAGACTCAGTAACAGATTTAAGATTAATAACATTAGAAACTAGAATAAATGAAATAGAACAAAGATTGATATACATAGAAAAGGGTAAACAAAAATTAGAAGAAAATGAAGAAACGCTAGGAACAATACATTTAGATAATATTAAAACAGAATTAATGAACATAGAAGAAAATAATACTAGCCTTATGTGTAATGAAGACAAACAATTTGGAACGGTTAAAGTATTAGCTAGAATTAAAATTAAAGACATAGAAATAGAAACTCTAGCATTAGTAGACACAAGATGTACAAGTTGTCTTATAAATAAAACGATATTGCCCAAAAAAGTATTAAAAATATTTAAAGAACCCATATCAGCAATACAAATGGATGGAACCTACAATTTTTACAATCATTACATAGACAAAGCCCAAATAAGCTTTATTAATACTTGTAATGAATTTTATAAACCTACTTACAATATGTATAAAATACTAGCAAAAGACTTAGAAATAAAAACCGACTTAGTAATAGGATTACATTTTCTCATACAATATAATGGAAGTTGCTTTTTTTTCCAGAGACGGAATAATGCTCTTTAAAAATACACCTTATACCCTTGTACAAACCGAAAAGTTTCTTACAAAGGAAATACTTTTGATGACGAACTAGGTAAAAAACTTTTTCATAAGTTATCCGGAGCTCTAGGAAGAGAAATAGAAGAAAGATGGTATAAGAGAGTAGGAGTAATACAAGACCCAAATGCTTTATGGTCAATAGGACAAAAGATACAACATGTAATGGAAATACTACAAGAAAAATGTACCAACATACAAATCCAAAAGCAGCTTAAACAAAATGAAATGAACTTTTGTAAATCAGTTATTTATACAACTCAAAGTTATGACAAAAGACCACAAATCCAAAGAAGCATAAACGGCAAACATACTATAACCCAAAACCATACAAACGTAAAAAATATTACCTAAAAAGATCATCAGCAAGAAAACCTTATCTAAATAGAGATAGACATGTCAGAAAATATAGAAGTGATAAGAACTATAAAACTAAATTAGAATGTTATACATGTGGAAGTATAGACCATTTAGCTAACATATGCCCTAAAAGAAATAATATAAGAACTAGAAACTCCCAATTAATAGAAGAACTATAGGAGACACTTCTAAATGTAGACGAATATATGTCAGATACCGAAAGTATATACTCCATTGTAAGTGTTGAAGTAGCAGAACAGACCCAATCTGAATCCTCTGATTCAAAAGAAGATAACTTAGTAAACAAAATAGGATTAGATAGAGGAATGATAAATTTAGAAGACCTACAATGAAGTATTATGATGAACGTAGGAGTAGAATGTCATCATAATTTTGAGAGACATAAAGGTATAGACAGCAATCAATTTAACATATGTAAATACTACCCCAGTAGAGCAAATAGAGCTAAATGTCATAAATGTTATATGGAAGCATGTATTACATGTATAGAGACTAAATTAGAAATAAAAGTAGAGAAAGAAGAGGAACCACAACAAGATAAGGTCACTACAATAGACTCAGTAACAGATTTATGACTAATAACCCTAAAAACTAAAATAAATGAAATAGAACAAAGATTAATATATCTGGAAAAGGGTAAATGGAAGGTAGAAGAAGAAGAAACACTAGGAACAATACATTTATATAACATCGAAACAGAATTGATGAATATAGAAGAAAATAATACTAGCCTTATCTGTAATGAAGATAAACAATTTGGAATAGTTAAAGTATTAGCTAGAATTAAAATTAAAGACATAGAAATCGAAACTCTAGCATTAGTAGACACAAGATGTACAAGTTGTCTTATAAATAAAAGGATATTGCCCAAAAGAGTATTAAAAACATTTAAAGAACCTATATCAGCAATACAAATGGATAGAACCTACAATTTTTATAATCATTACATAGAAAAAGCCCAAATAAGCTTTATTAATACTTGTAATAAATTTTATAAACCTACTTACAATATGTATAAAATACTAGCAAAAGACTTAGAGATAAAAACCGGCCTAGTAATAGGATTATATTTCCTCATACAAAATAATGGAATTTGTTTATTTTTCAAAGATAGAATAATGCTATTTAAAAATACCACTTATACACTAGTACAAACTGAAAAGTTTCTTACAAAAGGAAGATCTCAACTAAATTTAAAACCAAAGGAAGAGACAGTTGCCTATTGTACAGATTGCAAAGGTGGCAATAAATGTACCAAAAAACCTGTATGAAGAATAGGAAGGCTACTTAAAAGATACATACTTAGAAGACATACAGAAAGATTATACCTTAATAAATATAGAAACATAATTTTATCATTTCCAAAAAGGGATAAATGCTCTAGGAAAAATAAAAAATCCCAAAGATTTAGACAAAATAATTTCAATACTAGATGAGATGGAAATAATTGGAGAAAGGCCCCTAGTACATTGGGATAATAACAAGATTATGTGTAAATTAGAAATAATTAACCCAGAATATACCATAAAAACAACTGTTATCGAAGCCAATAACGAAGATACAGAAGAATTTAGTAAACAGATTAAAGAATTACTAAAACTAGAAGTAATAAGACGATCTACCTCTAAACATAGATCAGCTGCATTCATGGTTAGAAACCATAGCAAACAGGTGAGAGGAAAAACAAGAATGGTAATTAATTATAAAAGATTAAATGATAACACTAAAACAGATGGATACAAGTTACCAGACAAAAATGAATTAATAAATAAAATACAAGGTAAAAAATTCTTTAGTAAATTAGACTATAAATCAGGATATTGACAGGTAAAAATACACCCAGATAGTATAGAATTGACAACATTCACTTGTCCAGAAGGACATTTTGAATGGCTAGCCATGCCTTTTGGATTAAAGACTACACCACCTATTTTTCAAAAAAATTGATACTATATTCGAAGAATATAAAAACTTTGTATTAGTTTATGTAGATGATGTTCTAGTATTTAGTAAAGACATACAGGAACACTTAGGACACTTACAAACGGTGTTCCGTTTGTTTGTTAAAAATGGAATTATAATTAGTAAAAAGAAAATGGAACTATGTAAGACTCATATTAATTTCTTAGGAATAACAATAGGAGAAGGTAAAATAAAGTTACAACAACACATAGACAAAAAGGTACTAGACATGCCAGATAAACTAGATACTACTAAAGATCTACAAAAATTTCTAGGATTAGTAAATTATGCTAGACATTCTATTAAAGATTTAGGAAAAATAGCACGACCTTTATATGCTAAAATAGGTAGCAAAGGACAAAAACATTTTAATATAGAAGATATTAAACTAATTCAGAAAATTAAAGAAAAGGTTAAACATATACCAGATTTGCAAATCCCCCTAGAAACAGATTATTTAATAATACAAACTAATGAAAGTCAGCTAGGATGGGGAGCTGTTTTAAAAACTAGACCAAATAAATATAGTAGTAAGAATGAAGAAAAAATATGTGCCTATCAAAGTGGTAAATATAAAAAAAAGGAAATATGAGTAGTATAGACGCAGAAGTTTTAGCAATAATATATGGATTGAACAATTTTAAATTATACATATTAAATAAACCAGAAGTATTAGTAAGAACGGATTGTGAAGCAATAGTAAAGTTTCACCAGACAATCAATAGTAAAGCAAGTAGTAAAAAAAGATGGATAAATTTTATGGACGTTATATCTATATACAATAATATAGTTTTTGAATATGTAAAGGGAAAAGATAATGATCTAGCTGATCAGTTGAGTAGATTGCAACTAAAAACTAATTGAATAACTGTGTTTTAGCATGAGACCCACTGGCCAATAGCCAGCAGACAAAGGCAAGGGAATAGCCCCAGCAGACTCATACGCTCAGACATTGCTTGATAAGCTTAATTTCAGACCTCAGGGAACAATTGAGATGATGGAAAGAATTTACTTCGGTAAATTTAATTTAATCTCCTATCCTCAATGTAACCTGTCTCTTAGAATACTCCCAGACTGTAATATAGATAAGACTCAAAAATGTTTAGTAGATAACTTATGGATAGCATATACTAAACAAGACACAAAACATTTTATTGCAGCCAATAACGCTTTATGTCAATATTTCTCAGATAAAAATAGAAAAAATAAATTTAAATACTATGTAGTCATACATGGAAAAACAAATGGCATTTTTCAAACTTGGTTAGAAGTAATAGACTCTATAAATGGGGTGAAGAACCCGCTCTTCAAAGGTTTTAATAATTTTATAGAAGTCTTAGGCTATGCTAGAGGAATTTTGGGCCCAAACTATTACATCTCTCTAGCTCTCAGATAAACCAAGCTCAAATACCCCAATACAACATCCAGAAAGACACAGACAAAATCATATTCTGCGACCACTGTTCTGCCTTGACTGAAGCCTTCAAAAAACTAAATACAAAAAATGAGGCTCTCATAGAATAGAATATGACACTTATGAAACAATTGGAGACTTTCCAAGGTATGTTTGTTGCTAAATAAAATACAGGTACTGTAACATCCCCTAAAAACGTTGTATATGATGTTTCAATTTTCACCTAAACATGATACAACCTCTGTATTTTGGGCATAACTTTTCATAGGAATATCCAAATTGAGTGATTCAAATTTCTGAGTAACCACACGATCATTACCTACAACTTAAATAAATATCATATTTTAAGATTCGGAGGTTAAGTAGGTCAAATAAATTAATTTTTGTAAGGTAGGATGCTGTGACGGAAATGAGTGTTTATAAAAGAAAAATCATATCTCACTGTAGATTTATCCAAATTAGTTGATTCTTGAACGATATGAAACTATACTTCCATATCTACAATTCTTATGAAGACACCAAATCCTAATAAGGGATTTATCTTATTCAAACGCAGCTCTCAAAAAGAGTATTCTGTCAAAAATAACTCATTTCACCTACCATAGAAAGATCTAGATACATTTGACATCACTCATGACATAAATTGTCCTCCATTTAACATCATCCATGACATCAATATATTCCACTAAATTTTCATATTTTTTTTTATAATTATTTTATTTATTGTTAGGTCCCTCTTTCTCACCTATAAATACCCACCTTATTTCCTAATTTTATTCATCAAGCTTTCTCAAGCAAATCTTCTCTCTATACACTTTTTTACACATTCTCAGATATAGTTTTAGTTATTAGTAGTGAAAAAATACTATTCCGGTGATTCATATATTTCGGGTAGTACACAAAACGTTTCAGCAAGGAGAGAAGCTAGGACTCAAGAGTGTTCATTAAGTCTTTCGGTACCAACTAAAGCTTCAGTTTCCAGGTATGTAAGGCTTCAATGAGAGTATTCCTTTCTAAATTATTTTGATTATATGATAAATTATATTTATTTATTTTAAGCTCTACTCTATGTTATGTGGGTGTTTATCCATGGGTTCTTTCACTCATTTGTCCAAAAACTTTTTCAATTAAGCCTTTTGATTTCAAGTAATATTTTCTTATGGTAATTCTTATTTTTACTTAATAGTATGAATCATGGTTAAACTAATGATTATTGGTCTATTTTGATGCAACATAATTTTATATCTATGAATTGATGGTTTACAAGTAATTCCTCTATTTATCTATTTTAAGGTTCTTGAAATTCATAGTGGGTTGTTTAAAGCATGATTTTTAATTAATGGATTCAAAGTATTTATGTATATTTATTTACATACATATTTGCAAGTTGAAGTGATTTGAACCCACCTAGTTTTACTATGTTTTTAATAAAGTTTGACTTGAAAGCTTTGACTCCAAATAAATGTTTATGAAAGCAATATCTATGATCAAAAAAGGAGTCTTATGAAATGAAAGAATGATGAAATGATATGAAAGATGGATTCTTTATGCAATAAGGACAATTCTTGCATATTTGGATTATCAAATGTTTTAATGAGCTATTCTACCGAATATGATGTTTGAATTCTCAAGTTATATGCTATGAATATTTTGAAGTATTAAACTATTCTGTGGGATTGACTTAGCACCGAATGAGGCATTGAGGTGGGATTCGATAAGGGAATCCTAGTAGCAACCCCTTGTCTCATTAACTATGTGCCAACATAGGAGCCCTTGTAGGCTTAGGCTAATGGATCCATGAAAGCCCTTAAAGTTAAAGTTAAAGAAATGAATGAAGTTGACGGAGTTCTACCCGGCAAGTAGTCTCCCCGGTCAACGTAGGGGGTTATGTTGGATTCCATGTAATAGCTCGCATGGTCTTAAATGTCGGTTATGGTTAATTTCCCACAAAATGAATGTTTTAAAGGATATCTATATGATTTATTATGCATACATTAAATTATGTTCCATATTACATAAATGTTTTAATGTTTCCTCAATGTTCATGTATCCTTACATACTTAGTACATTTAAAGTACTAACGCATACTCTTTTGCCTACATGATATCACTATGTAGAGATCGGTGCTCCTCCTCGTTCTCCTCCACGTGGCTAGATGATATTCCATTGAAGACTACTTTTGGTGAGTTCCCATATTTCGGGAACAATACTCCTTTATCTTTCTAGTTTATGATATGTTAAGATATTTTACTATAACATTTCTTCTATTATGATTGAGGGTGAGCTAGAGACTTGTCTTAGCCCCGTTAAATCTAATAGTTAGAGGTATTGTTGGATATATGTAAGTTGAAGATTTACTATTATGATTTCCGCTTGTTTATTTATCATCATTTCCTATGAAAGGCTAAAACAATGCTAAGAAGCTTGATTGAGGTACTTTCGGGTTCCTCATTCGCCATGTCACGTCTAGGCCCTAGACTTGGGTCGTGACAAACTTGGTATTAGAGCCAGAGGTTTTGAATGATCCTTGGAGTCCAACATACCGCGTCGAATAGGGTCTTCTTCATGGTTGTGAAGCGCGCCACAATTATGAATAAGAGACTATGAGGCATTTAGGAAAATTTTCACTTCTTTCAAATTCATGTCGTGCCTTAGAGCATCCTAAGCTTTTCTTTAACTAACGACCCACTTTGTGTTATTTAGATAATGACTCGTGGAAGACCACCTCGAAGAGCAAGGGTTGACGATGAGGACCAAAATCCTCCGGTTCCTAATGCCCAACATCATGAGGATGGGGTAACCCATGCTGAGTTTCACAGTGTTATTACTTTGTTAGCTCAAGTCGTAGCCAACCAAGGGAATCTAGGTGTTCCTTCTCCCCAAATGCAAAATCCAGCCTCTAGGATTCGGGATTTCCAAAGGATAAATCCGCCCGAGTTTGATGGTTCTAAACTAGATGAGGACCCTATAAAGTTCATTAATAAGGTGTACCGGATTATGGCTATCATGGGTGTGCCACCAAATGAGAAGGCCGAGCTAGTGGCCTATCAACTCAAAGGTGTGGCTCGAGTGTAGTACAAACAATAGGTTGTTGAGAGGGATGAAGAAATAGGATCGATAGGATGGGAAGAGTTCAAAGGTGCCTTCCTAGACCACTTCTTCCCATTAGAGCTAAGGGAGGCCAAAATCCAAGAGTTCATCAACCTCCGTCAAGGGAGTATGAGCGTGAGGAAGTATGCTCTCAAATTCACTAAGTTGTCAAAGTATGCTACCTTTATGGTCTCTGACCCAAGAGCTAGGATGAGCAAGTTTATTTCTGGTGTCTCAAGCTTGGTGTCCAAAGAGTGCAAAACGGCCATGTTGGTCAAGGAGATGGACATCTCTCGGTTAATGACTTACGCAGAACAAATCGAAGAAGAAAAGCTTAGAGATAGATCAAGGGGGTTCAAAAAGGCTAGAATGGATGGTGGAGGGTTTAACCCTCAAAGGTCTGATCATGGTAACAATGGCAAAGGCCAAGGTGGGCAACGATTTGTGGGACAAGGTTCCACCAATACTCCTCCTCCAAAGTTCAACAAGGACAAGAGTGGTAAACCAATGATTCCAAGAGAGAATGCTGCTACTCAAACTTTCCCCACTTGCAATAAGTGTGGAAGGACTCACAAAGGGGAATGCTTAGCCAGCTCCAATGCATGCTTTAAGTGTGGCAAGCTGGGCCACCATGATAAGGATTATAGAAATGGTAGTGGTAGGACTCAAGGACAAATTGCTCATGGTCAACAAGTCCAAGGAGGTGTCCAATGCACCAACTGCTTTTACGCCTTGCATGGGAGACAAGATGATGAGGATGCACCCAATGTCATTACCGGTATGTTAAAGGTCTTTTCTTTTGATGTGTATGCACTATTAGATCCGGGTGCAAATTTATCTTTTGTTACTACATTCCTTGCTAATAGATTTGATGTTTTACCTAAAATGTTATTAGAACCTTATTTGGTGTCTACCCCTGTTGGTGAGTCAGTTATTGCTAGAAAGGTCTATAGGGGTTGCCTTGTGTCTATCTTGCATAAAGTTATTCCTTGTGATCTCATTGAGCTTGACATGATAGATTTCGATGTTATTCTTGGGATGGATTGGTTACATGCATCTTATGCTTCCATAGATTGTAGGAATCGTCGAGTCAAGTTTTAATTTCCAAATGAGCCTGTTATTGAATGGCAGGGTCGTGATTCGGTGGTAAAGGGTCAGTTTATTTCTTATCTTAAGGCTTGCAAAATGATTTCTAAGGGATGTATTTACCATATTATGAGGGTTAGGGATGTCAACTCCAAAAATCCTTCCCTTGAGTCAGCTCCTATAGTCAATGAATTCCCCGATGTCTTTTCTGATGACCTTCCTGGTGTTCCTCCCAAAAGGGAAGTTGATTTTGGCATCGATCTCCTCCCTGATACCCAACCTATCTCTATTCCTCCTTACCGCATGGCCTCAGCAGAATTGAAAGAGCTGAAGGAACAATTAAAGGACTTGTTAGAGAAGGGGTTCATAAGACCAAGTATTTCGCCATAGGGTGCTCCCGTTCTATTTGTAAGAAAGAAGGATGGGTCACTTCGAATGTGCATAGACTACCGGCAATTAAATAAGATGACCATTAAGAATAAGTACCCACTCCCTAGAATAGATGAATTGTTTGATCAATTACAAGGGGCAAGTCACTTCTCCAAGATTGACCTTCGATCCGGCTATCACCAACTACGGGTGAGGGAGTGTGACATTTCCAAAATGGCCTTCCGAACAAGGTATGGTCACTATGAGTTTGTGGTGATGAGTTTTGGGTTGACGAATGCACCGGCGATGTTCATGGTCTTGATGAATAGGGTGTTCAAACCTTACCTTGATACTTTTGTGGTGGTTTTCATTGATGATATTTTGATTTACTCTCGGGGTGAGGAAGAACATAAAAATCACTTAAGAGTTGTGCTTCAAACTTTGAGGGATAGACAATTATTTGCAAAATTTCGTAAGTGTGAATTTTGGTTAAAGGAGGTAGCATTTCTTGGTCACGTAGTGTCCGGTGATGGGATCAAGGTTGATCCTAAGAAAATAGAGGCAGTCAAAAATTGGCCTAGACCATTATCTCCTTCAGACATTAGAAGCTTCTTAGGTCTAGCCGGGTACTATAGACGGTTAGTCAAAGGTTTTTCTTCCATCTCATCTCCTATGACAAAATTGACCCAAAAGAAATCCAAATTCATATGGACAGATGAGTGTGAGAAGAGTTTCCAGACCTTAAAAGATCGACTTACCTCTGCTCTTATTTTGACTCTCCCAGAAGGATTAGAAGGGTTTGTAGTTTATTGTGATGCTTCAAAGATTGGTTTAGGTTGTGTCTTAATGCAAAAAGGCAAGGTAATAGCCTATGCTTCTAGGCAATTAAAGGTGCATGAGCGCAACTACCCTACCTGTGACCTTGAATTGGCGGTCGTTGTTTTTGCTCTGAAGATTTGGAGGCATTACCTCTATGGGGTGCATGTGGATGTGTATACTGATCATAAGAGTCTTCAATATGTGTTCACCCAAAAGGACCTTAATCTAAGGCAAAGGAGGTGGCTAGAACTCCTTAAGGACTATGATATGAGTGTGCACTATCATCCGGGTAAAGCCAATGTGGTTGCTGATGCACTTAGTAGAGTGTCTATGGGGAGTGTGGCCCATGTGGATGAAAAGAAGAGGGAGTTGGTGAAATATGTTCACCGATTGGCTAGATTAGGGGTGAAGTTGGGTAGTACTAATGATGGGGGTATGGTTGTTCAAAATAGGTCTGAATCCTCTTTGGTGGTGGATGTTAAATCAAAGCAAGATCTTGACCCAAAGTTTATCGAGTTAAAGAAGTTGGTAAAGGAAAAGAAGATAGAAGTCTTTTCCCAAGGGGGAGATGGGGTTCTATACTACCAAGGTCGGATATGTGTTCCAGATGTTGATGGCGTAAGGAGTTTGATCTTGATAGAGGCTCATAATTCTAGATACTCCATTCATCCCGGTTAAAAAAAAATGTACCAAGACTTAAAGGAGTTGTATTGGTGGGGTGGCATGAAGAAGGACATAGCAAGGTTTGTGTCCGAATGTAAAAATTGCCAACAAGTGAAGGCCGGACATCAAAGACCGGGTGGACTAGCTCAAGACATTGAAATCCCTACTTGGAAGTAGGAAGATGTGAATACGGATTTTGTAGTGGGTTTGCCTCATACCTGGAAGCGTCATGACTCGATTTGGGTAATTGTTGATAGAATGACTAAGTCAGCTCACTTCCTACCAATTAAAACTTCCTATAGTGCTGAAGACTATGCCAAGTTATATATTCGGGAGTTGGTAAGGTTGCATTGTGTGCCATTATCCATTATTTCGGATTGTGGTACCCAATTCACTTCACACTTTTGGAGATCATTTCAAAAAGGCCTCGGTACTAAGGTAAAGTTGAGCACAGCAATCCATCCTCAAACGGATGGGCAAGCCGAAAGGACGATTCAAACACTAGAGGATATGTTAAGGGCTTGTGTGTTGGAGTTTAAAGGGAATTGGGATAATCATCTACCTCTCATCGAGTTTGCCTATAATAATAGTTACCACTCAAGTATTGAGATAGCACCATTTGAGGCTTTGTATGGGAGACGATGTAGATTATCAGTTGGTTGGTTTGAAGTAGGCGAGATGACCTTGTTGGGCCCCGATTTGGTACTTGATACTTTAGAGAAGGTGAAGATCATTAGAGAAAGGTTGAAGGCGGCTCAAAGTCGTCAAAAGTCCTATTCTGACACTAGAAGAAGGGATCTTGAGTTTAATGTGGACGATTGGGTGTATCTAAAGGTTTCACCCATGAAAGGTGTGGTTTGATTTGGTAAGAAAGGGAAATTGAGCCCTAGATATGTAGGGCCTTATAGAATCGTGAGATGTGTTGGTAAGGTTGCATATGAGTTGGAATTACCATTGGAAATGGTCATGGTTCATCCGGTGTTTCACGTGTCTATGTTTAAAAAATGTGTGGGTGATCCTAGTTCCATTGTACCTATGGGAGTAGTGAATATTGAAGAAAACTTGACCTATGAAGAAGTTCTTGTAGAAATTTTGGACCGGCAAGTTAAGAGATTGAGGAACAAAGAAGTTGCATCTGTTAAAGTACGTTGAAGGAATCAACAAATAGAAAGTGCAACATGGGAAGCGGAAGCGGATATGATTAAGAGATACCCTCATCTTTTCCCCTCTATCCAAACCTAAGGTATTAAGTTGCCCTTGCTCAATTACTTGAAATCTTTACATCTCAACTTTTCTTGTCATATGCTTGCAAAATTATGAAATATGTTTTAAACGATATTTTAAATTACACTGTTGCATTAATAATAGGTTGTTTGTTAACACTCTACTCTACTCAAGCTAAGTCTTTTCTCATTCGAGGACGAATGTTCCCAAGGGGGAGATAATGTAGCATCCCCTAAAAATGTTGTATATGATGTTTCAATTTTCGCCTAAACATGATACAACCTCTGTATTCTGGGCATAACTTTTCATAGGAATATCCAAATAGAGTGATTCAAATTTTTGAGTAACCACAAGATCATTACCTACAACTTAAATAAATACCATATTTTAAGATTCGGAGGTTAAGTAGGTCAAATAAATTAATTTTTGTAAGGTAGGATGGTGTGACGGAAATGAGTATTTATCGAAGAAAAATCATATCTCACTGTAGGTTTATCCAAATTAGTTGATTCTTGAACGATATGAAACTATACTTCCATATCTACAATTCTTATGAAGACACCAAATCCTAATAAGGGATTTATCTTATTCAAACGCAGCTCTCAAAAAGAGTATTCTGTCAAAAATAACTCATTTCACCTACCATAGAAAGATCTAGATACATTTGACATTACTCATGACATAAATTGTCCTCCATTTAACATCATCCATGACATCAATATATTCCACTAAATTTTCATATTTTTTTTTATAATTATTTTATTTATTGTTAGGTCCCTCTTTCCCACCTATAAATACCCACCTTATTTCCTCATTTTATTCATCAAGCTTTCTCAGGCAAATATTCTCTCTATACACTTCTTTACACATTCTCAAATATAGTTTTAGTTTTTAGTAGTGAAAAAATACTATTCCGGTGATTCATATATTTCAGGTAGTACACAAAACGTTCCAGCAAGGAGAGAAACTAGGACTCAAGAGTGTTCATTAAGTCTTTCGGTACCAACTAAAGCTTCGGTTTCCAGGTATGTAAGGCTTCAATGAGAGTATTCCTTCCACTCTCATGTCTAAATTATTTTGATTATATGATAAATTATATTTAATTTTTTTAAGCTCTACTCTAAGTTATGTGGGTGTTTATCCATGGGTTCTTTCACTCATGTAGTCCAAAAACTCTTTCAATTAAGCCTTTTGATTTCAAGTAATATTTTCTTATGGTAATTCTTATTTTTACTTAATAGTATAAATCATGGTTAAACTAATGATTATTGGTCTATTTTGATGCAACATAATTTTATATCTATGAATTGATGGTTTACAAGTAATTCCTCTATTTATCTATTTTAAGGTTCTTGAAATTCATAGTGGGTTGTTTAAAGCATGATTTTTAATTAATGGATTTCAAAGTATTTATATATATTTATTTACATACATATTTGCAAGTTGAAGTGATTTGAACCCACCTAGTTTTACTATGTTTTTAATAAAGTTTGACTTGAAAGCTTTGACTCCAAATAAATGTTTATGAAAGCAATATCTATGATCAAAAAGGGAGTCTTATGAAATGAAAGAATGATGAAATGATATGAATGATGAATTCTTTATGCAATAAGGACAATTCTTGCATATTTGGATTATCAAATGTTTTAATGAGCTATTCTACCGAATATGATGTTTGAATTCTCAAGTTATATGCTATGAATATTTTGAAGTATTAAACTATTCTGTGGGATTGACTTAGCACCGAATGAGGCATTGAGGTGGGATTCGATAAGGGAATCCTAGTAGCAACCCCTTGTCTCATTAACTATGTGCCAACATAGGAGCCCTTGTAGGCTTAGGCTAATGGATCCATGAAAGCCCTTAAAGTTAAAGTTAAAGAAATGAATGAAGTTGACGGAGTTCTACCCGGCAAGTAGTCTCCCCGGCCAATGTAGGGGGTTATGTTGGATTCCATGTAATAGCTCGCATGGTCTTAAATGTCGGTTATGGTTAATTTCCCACAAAATGAATGTTTTAATGGATATCTATATGATTTATTATGCATACATTAAATTATGTTCCATATTACATAAATGTTTTAATGTTTCCTCAATGTTCATGTATCCTTACATACTTAGTACATTTAAAGTACTAACGCATACTCTTTTGCCTACATGATATCACCATGTAGGGATCGGTGCTCCTCCACGTTCTCCTCCACGTGGCTAGATGATATTCCATTAAAGACTACTTTTGGTGAGTTCCCATATTTCGGGAACAATACTCTTTTATCTTTCTAGTTTATGATATGTTAAGATATTTTACTATGACATTTCTTCTATTATGATTGAGGGTGAGCTAGGGACTTGTCTTAGCCCCGTTAAATCTAATAGTTAGAGGTATTGTTGGACATATATAAGTTGAAGATTTACTATTATGATTTCCGCTTGTTTATTTATCATCATTACCTATGAAAGGCTAAAAGAATGCTAAGAGTCTTGATTAAGGTACTTTCGGGTTCCTCATTCGCCATGTCACGTCTAGGCCCTTGGCTTGGGTCGTGACAGGTACTCAGACTGAAGAGATGAGTTCTCCATCTCAACCAAAAATGGATAAGAAGGGTGTGCATTCCCCTCTGAATGCTAAAAAATCTACTGTACCAGATCAGGGTATAGCTAGTCCGGCGCAAACGGTAGCCGGTAAAGACAAATCAAATCCGTTAACGGTTGTCACTTTGCCAAAAAGTGAAGAAGAGGAATCTTCTTCCTCACGAAAAAGGTTACCTAAAACTTTCTACCAAGACAGTTCTAAAAGAAATATGGCTATAAAAAGAAAAGAATAATAAAATTGAAGCCATAATTAAGCAGACTTTAAAACAATTCTTTAAAGACCAGGGATGTGATAACATTGTTATTAGTAAAGACAGTCCAGATCCAGAAAACAGAAGAGTTCAATCAGACGAAGACACAAATACAAGCCCAATAAGAACACCCAGTTCGAAAGAAGGCTATGGGAACGATAATTACCAAGATGCCCAAAACCCATATAAAGACGATGACTCAGGCATGAGTTTTTACTCTATTTCCCTTCATAATCTTGATTCTTAGAGCAGAAGCATCTAAGAAGATAAAGACAGAGGAGACAAATAATCTAGAAGAAAAAGACATAAATACAGATGAAAAATACATAAAGATAAGTAAATAAGTGTGCCATGTGGGTATGCCCACAGATATTATATGAGTGCTGTCACTTTATCACTATCCTCCAAAAGAGGGAAAAACTGTTGACAAAAGAACGCGTCTGTAAATAGTCGGTCAAAAAGAAAGTTTGATAATGCATGTGACGATGGGGCCTAATGAGCACCCGACGCGCATTATTAAATCTTATCAACAAATGTTGGCCGTCTAGATGAAGGCCACGTAGCAGTGTTTTAAGAAGATAGAAGTATCTCTACCTCTATATAAGAAAGAAGTATGTAAGTTAGAAAGATAGAATTCTAGAGAGAGAAGCTCCAAGTTTAAATGTAAGAAAATCCTCCAACATATTCCCCTTCCCTTCTTGTAAAAACACCAGTCCCCTTCTAAAAACCTTTCTCTATTTGTACAAAAGTTGTTAATGTAATAAAATAAGTGTGTGGTTGTGTGAAGTTTTCTTTCTATCTCAAGACCTTCACGGTTTCCGAAAGGAAAACCTCTCTCAGTCAAAGTCATGTAAGTTTTTATAAGTTTTACAATTAATTTTCTCCAAAAAATATGTGTTTATGTTTAATTCTCTGCTTTATTATGTAAATGATTGTACATATTTAATTTTGATACCCTTAGTATATGGTTAGCTTCTTAACTTTTTAACAACGACTATGGATTAACATGTAAATTCCTAGGAATTTGAATTTGCTTTGACAGTCCACCTGAACAAAGGATGTAATTATGGCCAGATATATGTTCGGGGTGGGGTTAAAGATGAAGTTGTTAAAAATGTAAGTTGAGAAGAAGAGATGAACGGGGTAAGTCATATCTAAAGTATATCGGCTGGAAATCAGAACTATCAACCGAAAGAGTCCTTTGGGAGACTCGTAGATCTGGTGTAACAACGCCACGTACTTAAGATTAAAAAAAGAAAAAAGAAGAAGAAGAAGTAAAAAATGGGGAAATTATGGTAAAACTAAGAGATAAACATGACAAGACAAGTTGAGAGAGGGAGTACTGAGTAGGATTTTACAATAATTATTTGATAATCTGAACTTTCATATTGAAATATTATTTTATCGAAACATTTTTTTAATTTGGAGGTTTAACTAGAAAAAACTTGGGTGCCAAGGTATTAATTGTAATATATGATGACAGATGGTCAGATCTGAAAAAATCCATAATATGGATTTCCAAATATACCAGATTTGCAAATCTCCCTAGAAACAAATTATTTAATAGTACAAACTGATGGAAGTCATCTAGGATGGGGAGCTGTTTTAAAAACTAGACCAAATAAATATAGTAGTAAGAATGAAGAAAAAATATGTGCCTATCAAAGTGGTAAATATAAAAAAAAGGAAATATGAGTAGTATAGACGCAGAAGTTTTAGCAATAATATATAGACTGAACAATTTTAAATTATACATATTAAATAAACCAGAAGTATCAGTAAGAACGGATTGTGAAGCAATAGTAAAGTTTCACCAGACAATCAATAGTAAAGCAAGTAGTCAAAGAAGATGGCTAAATTTTATGGATGTTATATCTGGTATGGCTGCTAATATTCTTTTGTAATGCCTTATTCTAATGTCAGAGTATACTATTTGTGTTTCTATATATATATATATATATATATATATATATATATATATATATATATATATATATATATACGTGTAAATTTTATAAATAAAATGTGAAATAATTGCAGAATTAACTTTGTGCACTTCAATCATGCCAATAAGGTATTAATTAAGGGGAACATACAAAAATATCACTTTAGTTTAAGAGCTAATTACTTAGATACACTCTACTTTGCAGTATTATGTATCTTATCATATGTTTGTGCGTTCAGATACATTTAGATACCTTCATATACATTCAAATACGTTCTAGATACATTATATCCAACTGAAGTTGCATGTATTTGGGATACATAAAAAATCTCGCTCGCCCCTCTCCTAACTCGCTCGCCACTCTTGCATGTATCTGGTATTTAAAATACATGCGAATTATGCCACATACATACATATATATATATATTATGCCACATACATACACATAAAAAATCTCGCTCGCCTCTCTCCCTGTTTTAGTGTATTTGGAAGTAAAAATACATGTATCTGGTAGTAAAGTCTTAATAAGTGATACGATATGTAATATTTTTAAAATATAGATAATAATAGTAAATGTGATAGTGAAGTATGTGTAATTACGTTGTTTAGAACTATGCCTTTGATGGATGGGTGGATTTGGGTGAGCCAAAGTAGACATGAATTTTCAATAGATCAACGTGATAAAGAGTATAAATTTCTTTAAATAGTAGTGATTAATTAGTGTGTCGGAAACTCGCTTGAAGGTAAAACCATATTTGAGACATGTTTTGGATGTATGATACGACTATGGATTTAGTTGATGCAATAATAGGATAGCTTAAGAAACTCATGCAGAAAATATGATGATCACACATTCCAGGTCGCATAACCATAGCATGGGAAGAACAAGAAAATTCTAGTGCTCCTACTTATACAAGAAAATTGTATTCTCAATTTAAAATTTAAAATTTAAATTAGGATATACAAACACTAATCAACGAATGCATCAGAATTATATCAACAACCGGACTCCAGTCCTTACATTAAAATTATTACACACAATGAGCATGATCAATCACAATATAACAACCAAATTCAGTTCTCTCATGGAACCCACACATAAACTGTTAATGTACCAGCGTGGATCACTATCCCAATCATTGTTAGTGTACTAGCATGGTACTCGATCTAAATATATCAGCAGCTACCCGATTCAAATATCGGCGCGGTATCCAATCCAACAAGAAATCACATATCACAACTTCAATGAAAAGCAATCACATTGATACAACCACATACGTCAAAACTAGCCTGAATGCTCTAAATAACTTGAACTTTTACTTTTTGAAGTGCCTTTGCTTGTTCTTGGTCTAAGACTAGTACAAAAATATAATAATCAATTATCAATGACCTAAATTATCCAAATTATAACTCAAATCCTAACCCTTGTCAAATTTCATGATCATCCCACCCAACTAGGGATTTTTCCACCAGTAATTCATGTCAAAAAACCTCCCTTAAGATAATCATTATAGATTCAGTGATCCAAGAATCAAAATACAAGTTAGGGGAGTAATTAATGTACGTTTATCACAAGAATTGGTGAAAGATTGAAATAAATAGCCCTAAGTCGCCTTTCTCTCTCCCAGAAGTAAGTTGCAATAAAAAAGATTCTGAGACTTTCTTGTCATTAATTCACAACTTGCCCACTCTAGAGGCCACAACCCACTATAGCGACCCCACCATAGAGGCATTACCCCGGCCATAACGCCTTGCTCGGAGACAAAAACTAAAAATTTCTCCCCCAAACTCCCATTTCACAACACAACCTCAGACCTTGACGTTCTAAAATAATCCTTTCAGGCCAAGTTCAATATCAAGAGTTCTACTCACTCGAATTCACTTCCTAAAAGTCCTACGAACTCCTTCACGCCTTAGCTATCATAAAATCAAACCCAAGCTTAGACATTAACTTGACTCCATTTTCGGATCGTACTTGACCTCACTTTACTTAGATTTCATCTTAAACTAGGCTAGCCTAAAAATTTTAAGTTACAACCCAAAAAAATTTGTGGGTTAGTTCTTTCACCATTTGATCTACCCATAACGACTGAAATGGTCATTACCATAATGAATCTAACACCAAATCAATATATCTCTTTACTTGACAATGTTTTACCTACTCATACTTATCCTTTATCCCATCCCTATGATGAGACAACATCTTCTAAAATACAAGCATAAGGTATGCCTACCCGTTGTTTTACTAAGTTATTATTTAGAATGGAATACAACCTAAATTGAAATAAGCTTATTATTATTTCAGGCAGGCCCCAGTGTCCTATCAAAATAATAGTAGCACACTAAATTGATGGAAGAACAACCAAAGACAATATACTTTACTTACAACATTGGCTAGGGATGTGCTAAATATTCAAATGTCAATTATTGCATCGAAGGGCACATTTAGTCAAGAAAGGCAGTAAATTGAAGACTATCGACACTCATTAAGATGCAATATCATGAATGTTCTAATTTTTCTCAGAGATTGAATTAGATCAAAGAGAAAATATATGGGAAGAGCGCAAGATATAGAAAGAAGAACTTGAAAAAATAATGGGAGTTGGAGATCCTTCAACACAAGCAAGTCCAATGTATGAATTTGTTGATATTTAAAATTATGAGTCAATTTCTGTAATGTTAACACGGAGGAATAGAAAATAATGATTCAAAATATGTAGATTTGCAACTTATCTATTCAAATTTTTAGTTCTAGTTTAATTTTATGAAATTAAAGATTATAATTGTAACTTTGTAAGTTTTGAATTTTATCAATCTATTAATAAAGTCAAAGGCTCATTAAGTCTTCGCATTTCTTAATTTCTTTTCCATAAAATTTATATATCTTCAATTTAAATTTTTTATTATATTATTGTCATATATTACACAAACACATGTTGAAAATTAAATTTATAAACTCTATACTTGAAAATACTTACTATCTAAAATATAAATTTATTAGGTGAATATTTATATTCTTTTGGAATAAGACACAAGTACCCACCCACTCACCTGAATTGTAACTGAAATTTCTGTGATACATCTTAACTTAACTAGGGTCTTATTACCTCCCCCCTCCCCCAAACTCATTTTTTCTATTTCTTTCATGCATCTTTTGTGCTGACGTGGAGCCAAGACCTAATTTTAAGTATATATTTTTAAAAAATTCTTCTTATTTTTCTTGTCTTGTATTTAAACTAAGTTAAAACACATAATCCTTTTTTCTTGTATTTAATTTTTTTTAATTTTTTTTTACCTTCATTTAGTGTTTTTTATTGATTTTGTTTATTTTTTTATTTTCTTTGCCTTTCCTTTTGAATTGATTTTAAATTTAATTGCAAATATCATGTATTCTAATTAAGTTAATTTCGGATAGATATCAAAATACGTGAAGAAAATCAAATAAAACATAAAAAAAATCGTAGGCTAGCTATTTTTCTGGATAGGTCGAACTATTGGAAGAAAATAGAAAAAGATATTAATGTAACACCTCAAAATTTTTTAAAGATAAGACCGAGACATCCTTCATATGTGTATGGGCTTGTACCGAATAATTCATAATTGTGTGCATGTGTGGAGGGTAATTCTCTAGTGTGAAAATCGATTTGGAGATGAATTAAGGTCATAAGGATCCTCTAGCACAAAGTCGAGTGGAAAGCTTCCTTAACAATTGAGTTTTGATAAAAGATTTAACTTGAGTCAACTTCAAACTACCATATATCTCAATATATAAGTATTTAGGTGACCAGTGACTTATCAAATTAAAGGTCTATGAATCTTTTTTTCAATGCCACCAAGTTTGCATCAATTGGAGTTTGGAGTAAAAGGTTATGCCCATTTTACTAGGCATGTCTTTCCTCACGTCGGCCATGCGCCAAGGCATTTTCCATATGCTAGCGCAACAAGGTAGTGGCTACTTCCCTCTCTGCACATTCTCTGTGCACCCGAATTTTTTTCGGCGCACCCGCGCGGGGCTGTATTTTTTTTAATATAACTCCAAAGACGTAATCCATCTTTCTAGTTCTAATATTTACCCTAGAAAGAGAAGTTCTCAAGTAACTCTCTCCATGGTTAATCCATCATCCCAGGTAAGATTTGATCATGGAATTCCATAATTTCTTCATCTTAACAATAATTAATATTTTTTACCCATGGAATCCATAGGTTTTCAAGAAAATCCACCTCTTAGGTTCAAGAAACAAATTTTTTCCATCTCTTTCGCCAAAGATATCACCTTTTTCAAGAATTAAGAGTGTATAAGATATGTAAGGCTAATCATAGTGTTGGGTTGAGTTCATCCACACGCCCTACATCTAAATTCTATAGTTAAATAGTTGAGTTGATTTCTAGCCTTAGTTTCTTGAGTTCTTGAATCAATTATAATCCCCATTGAGTTTTGCATATAAATTCCATTGTGTTCTTATATATACTACAATATTTCTTGATGAGTTTCTTGAGTTAAGTGTTGTTGAGATTATTGATTCTTGTTTGCATTCACATGAACCCTAATTGACATTTCATTTATATTTTATGCATTGATGGAGTTTTTTTATAATGATTTGTGAACGGTTTGCATTAATTATTTTATGCACTATTTTGAGTTTAAAGAATTACTATTTTCATCGCTTTATGATGAAGACATAGGTATTAGAGATCCTCGACAGAAATACAATTGAAGATCCATTTCCTTCCTTATAGTGGTGAGACCTTCTTGCTTTCGGAGAAATCATAATTATTTCATTCAGTGCTCATGAGTTGTTTCTTTTAAGGTAGTCTTGGACTTATCTCGATACCTTCTTGATAGGTTATAGAGGCTTCATACACATAGACTGAGTAGATTGGAATTGATATCCCTTTTGAGTTTGTTTTTGCAAATACTATTATTTATGAGGTTGAGTTGACTTTTTAAATTGTTTACTTAAAACCTATTCCTTTGTTGAGTTGTTCAGCTATTAGCCCACTTGATAACTTATTTTGTATATCTAAGTCTTCTATTAAGTAATTGAATAAGTGATCAGACCAAATGGTTTGCTTGGAGACAGTAATGGTCTATGAGCATGGGACACACCTATGATACCTTCTCGGGGCGTGACAAACTTGGTATCAAAGCACAGAGTTCAAATTCCCTAGGGTGTCTTTGAAGCCGTGTCAGTATGGTCTTATTTATGGTTGTAAGGGCCCCACTTCTATAAATAGGGGACAATAGATATTTAAGAAAAGTTTTCCTTCTTTCAAACTTATTTAGATTCATTCAACTATCCCTCATACTCAAGGTAGTTAGAACAGTAGAGCTCAGATCCCTATTTTTGAGTTATAATCCGATAAAGTTTTTCAAAGTGTAAAGACATTGCACTAGGCTTGAGAGGAGACGATTAGTGTGCCCAAGTCTATTGATTTAAAAGAATGTACCCTAATTCATATGAATCGTGCATTGAGCTAGAGTAAGATGTATTTCCATACTCTCTTTTCTAAAACCTTGTTTCAGATGTTATTCTCGAGATGAAAGTTATGTCTCTTAATGATTAGTTCACCATTCAATGGAATGTTATTTGAGGCATGGTAAGCTATGATTTGTAGAATGATTCTAGAGCTAGAAATATAGAGTTAGAGGATTAAAAACAAAATAGTGTGAACAGTGATTGATTAAGACATGTATCTAGAATTAGGTATCTATAAGGTAAGTAATGGGGTTAGAAGTCAAGTTTCTTTGACTTTGACAAAAGATGTAGTAAGTATCGTCTAGATTTCATGATAGAAGGTAGAGGAAGAGTTGTTGGCAAGAATGAGTTAGAATATACTTGAACCTACAAAGGAGTTATGTTGATGTGTCAGTGTGTTAATAAAGATCAGTTATGAGTGGTGGACCGAAGGAGGGAGTAGTCATGAATTGGTAGATCTAAGATAGACTTATGATGTTATAGGAAGAGCTCCATGATATTCATAGAGTCATAAACATAGCTAGGCAAAGAGGTGTAATGACTGGCTAAATAGTACTTAGGTTGTGAAGGGAGATCAGGTCATAGATTGAAATCAGATAGACTGTGAGATAAGGATCGATTTCTTGTCATGAAATTTTAAGTGGTCTAATAATTCATAATTTTATCTAGTAGTTGTAAGTCAATATAGTATACGGGGATTGTGAGGATGTGCATATTTAGTACTAGTCACTAAGCTTGAACTTTAGAACATCGTTGTGAAAAAGGGATAGCACTATGAGAGTGATAGTGTTGGTTTTGAGATTTACTCTTGTAGGGTTAGCCTAGCATATGTGAGAAATTAAGATATGGATATGTAAGAACTATAATGCTATGAGTGTGGTTTATGTGACTCTTAGATGAAAATTATGAAATATGGTTAAGTCATTAGGTAAGAAGAGGCTTAAGATATGTATCCAAGATAATATGTAGTTGTATGAGGCTCTAAGTTTATGATTTGCTATTGATGCCTAGTTTGTATCTATTAGTTTCCAATAGGGAGAAGGTTGAGGTGAGAGTTATATCTTATATAGTATCCATAAGAATTATGTCGAAGGGGTTAGATATAGATGATGATGAGTATCCTATTGTAGTTCAAGTTTCCTTCAACTAAGATAGGAATATGTGAAACTAGAACATGAGTGTTAGCAGGCAAAAGTGAAGAGGTTAGATCATAAGAGTTACAGCAAGTGGATGTGTACGCCAATAAGAGTAGTAAGTATAGAAAGATGCCTAAAATATAGAAGAAAGTCAAGGGAAGTATTTTAGAATGAGGCCCAGTAGCAGTTAGGTATCTTTGGGTATAGTATAACCGAAACATTTAAGTGTACTTATGAATAATGATGCTCAACCATGTAGAGTAGTGTGCTTATAACTAAGTGTAGAGATTCAGTCTGCAGGCTCAGAGTAGTGACTCTCGAGCTAAGAGGGAGATGATGAGGTAATGAACCAAAATTGGTCTTAAGTTTTAAGAAGTGATGAGTTGAGTTGACACGGATGAGACATCAATGTTTTTCTATCTCACATATTCCTAATACTTCAGTCGAGGTGATACTCTATTCCTGTCGTGCGTATGAGCAACATGCCCATGGCCTAGACCCATGTGCCCCTCATATTGATGCTTATCCATGCTGAGTTCGAGGATGAGAATTGATAATTTCATTCAGCAATCCTGATTATCTTATGAATCTAAGAGTTTTCAGCCCTATGTGAGCATGACTTGAGTTTCACAATATGTAAAGTTCCATAAATTCCTGATAGGCCCTAAAGGGCTAGAGACATATTCCACTATGAATGTTCTTGGATTAGATTTTCTGAATGAATTGTGCTTATGATCTTTTGCTCTAAGCCTTCCAATGATCCTTTCTAATATCAATGTTGATGATAGTAGTTGAATTGTGGCAGATGGGAGAGAGTGGACGTTGTTCCTTTTTGTGATACTTGTGATGTACTTATTCTACTTAAGGTTATAGATGTGGAGGAAGAGTGAAATGGGATTTTTTTTATGTCGAATCGATGGGTAAAATTATATTGGTGTGCCTTTTGGTAGGACTTAATGCAATTGCCAGTGTAGAGATGCTAAGACTAGCATGAAAATTCTCAAGAGAGGTTGTCTTCAAAAAAGCCATAAAGTAATTAGAATAATAGGCTTGAATGGGCGGTTGTCGTTATGTGAGTGATTGTAGTAGGCTAGTAATGTCCTCTTGTAATTTTTTCAAGTAAGTATATTGGGATGGTTATGGAACTAGGCTTGAATATGATATTGATGGCATGTGGATGAATGCATGATGCATTAGGTGCTTCTTGATCTGGACTCGAGATGAGGTTCTCTATAGAGGTATAGAACATAATAGTTGTGGTCTAGATTAGACTAATTATATCACATATAGTACCCTGTGACTTAGCATTACGCTTGACCATAATAAGATCATGCAGTTACTCTTGGATTCTTAGGTCGTGGTGAAGGTAGTCATATGTATACCTGTAGGAGTTATGAGTTGCAGCCGAGAAAGAGTTGTATGTAGAAAGAACAGTATTTAAACTCAAAAGCTATCAGTCATATCACTTAATTTCTAGTGGTCATACTCTTATATAAGGCTCATAGGCTTCTTTCCCGAAGTTATGAGAAATTTTGATGAAAACATTGGAGATTATAGTCCTCCTCTCATTTTTGTTCAGTATCTATGTTGAAGGTAATGTTCCTATTCATATCTATGAGATAGTACCTTCTTGAGTTTGAGTAATTGAGTGAGTTATTCATGAGCTTGAGTCTTTGAGTTCTTGCATTGCATTCTGCCTTCCAATGATGATATTGAAGGTAATATTCCTTTTTCCTACCTTAGAGTTGATATTCATTCTGAGTTTAAGTATATGATGAGTATTCCTAACTCCGAGTAACAATAGATTGATTGTTTGAGTGTTTGGGTATCTAAGTTCTTGATTTGTGCTCATGCCTTGAGTAAGTTCCTAGCTTGGTCATTATTTGAGGGCGAATGATCCCAAAGGAGAGATATTGTAACACCTCAATTATTTTGAAAGCTAAGACCAAGACATCCTTCATATGTGTATGGAGTTGTACTGAATGATTCATAATTGTGTGCATGTGTGGAGGTTAATTCTCTATGTGAAAATAGATTTGGAGATGAATTACGTTCATAAGGATCCTGTAGCACAAAGTTGAGTTGAAAGCTTCTTTACCGATTGAGTTTCGGTAAAAGATTTTACCTGGGTAAACTTCAAACAGTAATGACCCGTTAGGTCGTTTTGAGAACGAGTCCTCAATTTTTAATAAAATACCTTTCTGTAAATTTAAATTGGGAATATTTGGGTTTTTTTTATTATAGTTAATTAGTTGATGGGTGATTTTAGATAATTAATTTAGTTGATGGGCTAAATTGATAATTTTTTTAAGACCCTATTTAATTTTGATCATATAAAATAAGTTAAGTTGGTGAATTTAACATTGATTTAGAATATCATTTGAGAAAAAAAAAACGAGAAAGAAACCGATTGAAGCAGTCACGAAAGCAAAGCCCTAAGAGTTTTGTTGAGAAAATAGCTTCAGGTACCTAGGATATCTCTTTCTATAAAAAAAAATTTAGAAATTAAAAACGGTATATTAATGGGTAGAAGTTTCATGACTAGGCAATCAGTGTAGGTAATGATTGATAAAGATGACATTCTTATAGGAAAATTATAAGTTTTGAGTCTTTCTTTTTCACTTGTTTGTTCTGTCTGTAAATTCCATACTAATTTTAAAATTAAATATTGTGATTACTTTCTCCTAATTCTATGCCACACCAAACAAAGAGTTGGGGGAAATTTTGGGTTTATGCAAATTTATACAGGTTATTGGTTTTGAAATCTCTTTATTTTTCTCTCATAATTCTGAATGGGGTCAAAATTATGTAGATACTCCGAATTTATTTATCCATGTTGAATATATATATATATATATATATATATATATATATATATATATTGGTGTATTTAGAGAAATTGAGACTTAACCCTAGGCTTGTAATTTAGAAAATATAATATTTGATTTATTAATTGACATCAAGATTTGGAAACTTGATTGTAGATTTGTGTGAGTTTTGGGTCTAGGCTGGACATGGGTGTTGTTAGTTTGAAAATCTTATTGTGGTTATTTATTTGATTAGATTATACTTATTTGGAGGCCCAACGAAAAGGAAAGGCTCAAGTTCTGAGTAATTACTTAATTATTGTAGGCAAGTGAATTTCTAAACCTCAGTTTAAGCTTGTAGATGCTTGTATTTCCAGGTTATGTGTACTGGGGGGTAATGAGAATTGAACTGGATTATTGACTGTATGATTGTCCTTAAAAATGGAGATGAGTGGTATAAAATGGTGATCTAATAACATGTATTAGTGGAATTGATACGTTGTGATTATCGATTTATTTTGGACATGTGAAATGACTATGTTGATGTGAGATAGGAAAAATTATTGTTGTTGTCATGTTATTATCTTGAATTATATGAATATGAATTGATTTCAGTGGTTCTGACATATTGTGTTGAGATTGAAAATAATGTGAAATAAAAGGGGTCGGGCCACACGCTCTGTGGCAGGTATTATGAAATAAAGGGGTCGGGCCACACACTCTGTGGAATGATATATATACTGAGGGGATGGGCCACACGCTCTGTGGTAGGTTACATGAACAGAAATGTCCCCCATGGGTTCCAGACTGTAATTTAGCGAATGTGTACCGATAAGACAGACATGCATCATTTCATTGCATTGCATCACATTTTGTTGATATTTGTGAATTCGTGTTTATCCTTTTATTGCTATGTATATGCTGAACTTGACTTGATATGATTCATGTGATGAGACTATTGAAGAGTGTTCGTGGACTGTGTTACTATTATTATTGTACAAGTGTAAAGTTGGGCTGGTTTTATTCAGGTTGTAGTTAACGAGGTTCGGTTGGGAGGACAGGAGTACTTGTATCTATTGAGCTTTGCTTAGTTTTAGTTGTCCACTTGCTGAGTACCATGTTGTTTGGTACTCACCCCTTACTTCTACACTTGTGTAGGTTATGAGCCCAGACCTGCGTGATCTCCTACTATTTTCTACTACATCCGATGCTATCATTCAGAGTGTTGAGGTAGATGTTACATCCATCTAGCGGACACCTCTTACTCTTTTATTATGTTTTAGTCCTATTCTAGAGACAAAGACATTGTGACTGTATTTTCTTTCGTACTTCGGTAATGTATTAGTGGCTTATATACGTGATAACTAGTCTTGGGAATTTGAGATAATTTATTTATCTTTGAATAAGTTAAACCTCATTTTATCTCAATTACTTCCGCATTCACTTTCTGTTGAGTTTTAGGCTGATTTATCTCGGTGGGTTGAGATGAGTGCCATCACACCCGTATTTGGGTCTGACAAAAATGGTATTAGATCCAGGTTCATAGGTCTCACGTGTATATAAGACGAGTCTATGTAGAGTCTTGAGGATCGGTACGGAGACGTCTATACTCATCTTCGATAGGCTATGAGGACTTTTAGGGAATTTTCCCTTTGTTCTTTCACTTTGTATCATGCATGGTTACTTGTGTTGGTGCTAAATTTTTGCGTGTACTTTCTGACATATGGCTAGGACTAAGACCACCGCTAGAGGCAAAGTAAGGAAGTCACTCCCTGAGGTTGATGTTGGGACCCCAACTAAGGGTAAAGGTAGAGGCCGAGCTAGAGTCCGTGGTTGGGGTGTGGCGGAAGGCAGAGGTCGAGGAGCGGTGCCAGCTAGAGATCATGCTAGAGAGGCTTCTCTTGATCCATTGATTGATGCTAGAGAGGAACAAGTCCCTCTAGAGCTTGCTACTGCACCATTGCTTCAAGCCACTTTGATGCGAGTATTGGATGCACTTGAAGGATTTAATCAGAGTGTGAGGGCGAATGCTATACCTGAGTGTTCTCAGACTAGAGCAGGAGCCCATACCCCAGGGCTAGATCGGATTCCAATTGTTCAGGGTTTGGTGGGCCAGCCACCTGTATGCCCTAGAGTGGATGAGGATGGAGTATAGGTAGGGGGAGCCTAGGAAGCACCTATACTCATATTGACTGACGATGAGCAATGCCGATATGAGAGGTTCCAAATAATAGACCCACCACAATTTTAGGGTGGGAAGACTAAGGATGCACACGAGTTCCTGACTATGTGTTGAGAGTTGTTGGAGGCAGTAGGGTTAGCTGAGCCTCACAGAGTTTGTTATACTACACTCTAGTTATAGGGGTTAGCCAGAGAGTGGTGGAGAGTGTATGTGAGTTCCAGCCCAGTTGGGTCATCCCAGATGACTTGGGATGAGTTTGCTAGTGCCTTTTATGACAGTTTCATTCCTTGGAGTGTGAAGGAAGAGAGACGATTATGATTTGAGAATTTGAGGCAGGAGGGTCTTACAGTTGCTGAGTATAAGACTCATTTCTACCAGTTTTCCAGGCATGCCATGGCTGTCCTTCCTGATCAGACAGAGCAAATTCGCAGATTTGTGCGAGGACTGTATTATACCATCGATACAATAGTTTTTCGACCCACCCTTAAGGGAGCTTCCTTCTAGTCCATTGTGGGTGCTGCCAAGGAGGCAGAGTTGATGGAGAGAGAGGAGTTCGGGGACCCCAAGAAGGTTCATGCTTCTGGCCAGTTTTTGGGTACCTCATATGCAGGTAGAGGTTCCTATAGAGGAGGTGGTTCCTTCCAGCATAGAGGACCATTTCATGCATCTATGCCGATTTTTGAGGATGGTTAGACACCTTATGGGTCCTATAGTATAGGTTAGAGTTACCAGGGGTCACAAAAGAGGTCGGTGAGCCGGGGTGGTTATACAAGTTCTTCAGGTTCATCACAAAGGTTTTCATATGGGAGAGCATGTTATACTAATGGTAATCCGAATCATGTTTCATGGCAGTATATATCTTAGAGTCAAGAAGGAACCCAGCCTAGTCTTTCAGTTTTAGTTAGAGGACCAGCGTCGCCGGTTAGAGGTTGAGGTAGAGACCAAACTAGTAGACTTAGTTGCACTCCTGGTAGGGGTGTGGGTGGTGCTATAGTCCCTCAAGAAGAAAGTAGAGGTGTTGGGCAGGTCGAAGGTGGTAGGGGATCTCAGTGTCATGCTTTTCTAGGGAGACACAGGGATGAGGCTTTCGACGTAGTTATCATAGGTATTGTCATAGTCTGCCATCGACCTGCATCTGTATTATTTGATCCAGGATCTATATTTTCCTATGTGTCTGCCTATTTTGCATCTGACTTTGATTTGACATGTGATCGTATGTCTGTGCCCGTTCATGTGTCTACACCAGTGGGTAAACCCTTAGTAGTGGATCGAGTATATCGATCTTGTCTTATTTCCTTGGCCGAGTATGATACTTGGGTAGATATGATTATTTTGGGGATGGTAGATTTTGATATGATATTGGGTACGGATTGGCTTTCTCCCCATCATGCTATTCTTGATTGTTATGCAAAAATGGTTACCTTAGCGATACCTGGTGCCCCGAGGATTGAGTGAAAGGGTATTAGTGGCTCCTATCCCAGTAAGGTTATCTCATATATTCATGCTCAGAGGTTGATTAATAGAGGGTGTATGTCTTATTTGGCCTTTATTCGGGATACCAGTATTGAGTCACCTCCTATAAAGACTGTTGTAGTGGTTAGGGAGTTTTCTGATGTATTTCCTACTGGTCTTCCGGGTGTTCCTCAGGATAGGGATATTGATTTTGCTATTGACTTAGAGCCTGGCACTAAACCCATTTCTATTCCTCTATATTGCATGGCTCTAATTGAGTTGAAGGAGTTAAAGGATCAGTTGCAAGACTTGTTGAGTAAGGGGTTTATTCTCCCTAGTGTGTCACCTTGGGGTGCACCGATTCTATTTATAAAAAAGAAAGATGGGAATATAAGGATGTGTATTGATTACAGGCAGTTGAACAAGGTAACTGTTAAAAATAAGTATCCTCTTTCTCGTATTGATGATTTATTTGATCAGTTATAGGGCGCGGTATTGTTTTTCAAAATAGACTTGAGGTTCGATTATCATCAGTTGAAGATTAGGGCGTTAGATATCCCTAAGACAGCTTTTCGGACTCGTTATGGTCACTACGAGTTCTTGGTGATGTTATTTGGGTTGATCAATGCCCCCGCAGCATTCATAGAGTTGATGAACGGAGTGTTTCACCCATACTTGGATTCTTTTATGATAGTATTCATTGATGACATCCTGATGTATTCTAAGACTGAGGCAGATCATGTCCTTTATTTAAGGTTGGTACTTCAGAAGTTGAGAGAAAAAAAATTGTATGCAAAGTTTTCCAAGTGTGAATTTTGCCTTGATTTGTGATATTCTTAGGACACGTGGTATCCAAAGAGGGGATTAGAGTGGATCCAGCTAAGATTGAGGCAGTTAGAAGTTGGACAAGGCCTACTTCTCCTACTGAGATTCGTAGTTTTATGGGGTTAGCTGGTTATTACAGATGATTTGTGTAGGGCTTCTCTACTATTACAGCTCTATTGACTAGATTGACTCAGAAGACCGTGGATTTTCATTAGTTCGATGAGTGTGCAATGAGCTTCCAAAAGCTGAAGACTTTATTGACTTCAGCTCCTGTTTTGATGCTACCCGAGGAAGGTGTGGGATTTACTATATACTGTGATGCTTCTGATGTTGGTTTAGGTAGGTGTTGATGCAGAAGGGGAAAGTGGTTGCCTATTCCTTGAGACAGTTGAAGGCCTATAAGAAAAACTATCCTACTCATGATTTAGAGTTAGCAGTTGTGGTTTTCGTGCTTAAGTTATGGCATCATTAGCTATAAGGTGTGCATTGCGAGGTATTCACCGATCATAAGAGTCTTCAATATATATTCAGTCAGAGGGATCTAAACTTGAGGCAACGTAGATGGCTTGAGTTGCTGAAGGACTATGACATGACTATCTTGTATCACCCAAGAAAAGACAATGTGGTGGCGGATCCCTTGAGTAGTAAGTCCTCTACTATGGGGAGTCTTTCCACGATATGAGTTGAGGAGTGACCATTGGCTATAGATGTTCGGAGGCTGGCTAAAAACCTTTTCCGATTGTATATTTCAGAGGATGGTGGTGTTCTTGTCTTTGTGGAGGTACATTCTTTCTTGGTTGAGCAGATTTGGGAGAGGCAGTTTGAGGATGAGAAGCTATGTATCATTAGAGATAAGGTATTAAGAGGTGAAGCTAAGGAGGTGGTACTCGATTCGGAAGGTGTATTGATGATTAGTGACAGAATCTATATACCTAAGTTGGGTTACCTAACTAGACTTATTTTGGAAGAGGCTCATTGTTCAAGGTATTCCATCCATCCGGGAGAGGCCAAGATGTATCATGATCTGTTCTAACATAATTGGTAGTGTGGGATGAAGAAAGACATCGCAGAGTTCATGTCCAAGTGTTTGACTTGCCAGCAGGTAAAGTGTGAGCATCAGCGGCCTTGGGGTGTGAGTCAGAAGATGTCTATTCCCACTTGGAAGTGGGAAATGATCACCATGGACTTCATTGTGGGTTTACCTCCCACCGTGGGTGGTTATGATTCTATATGGGTGGTTGTTGACAGACTGACAAAGTCTGCCTATTTTATTTCGATTAAGGTGAGGTACACAACGATAAGCTAGCCCTGTTGTATATTAGCCATATCGTTCGGCTTCGTGGTGTCCCAATATCCATTATTTTGGATCGAGGTTCATTATTTACTTCATACTTTTGGCAGGCATTACAGCATGGATTAGGCACTAGACTTGATATGAGTACAGCCTTTCACCCACAGACCGATAGTAAGTCCGAGCGGATGATTCAGGTGTTGGAGGACAAGCTTCGAGCTTGTGTTATTGATTTTGGTGCTAGATGGGATCAACACTTATCCCTAGCAGAGTTTGCCTACAACAACAGTTATCACTCCAGCATCCAGATGGCTCCATTTGAGGCTTTGTATGGTAGGCGGTGTCGATCTTCTATTGGATGGTTTGATTTAGTTGAGATGGACTCTTTAGACACAGACTTCCTTAGAGATGCTATGAAGCAGGTTCGTAGGATTCAGGGTAGACTCTTGACAGCCCAAAGTAGGAAGAAGAGTTATGCAGATCAGAGAGTTCGACCATTGGAGTTCATGGTGGGTGATCATGTTTGTCTTCGAGTGTCTCCCATGAAGGGCGTGATGCAGTTTTGAAGGAAGGGCAAGCTCAGCCCTCGATTCATTGAGCCATTTGAGATTTTAGTGCGAGTTGGAGAAGTGGCCTATAAATTGGCCCTACCACCTAGCTTATCAGTTGTGTATAACGTGTTTCATGTTTCCATGCTTCGAAAGTATGTTCCGGATGAGTCCTATGTGTTATCACTCGATTCAGTGGAGTTGGGTCCAAACCTGATATTTGAGGAGGAGCCTATAGCTATTCTAGATAGGCATGTTTTTAAGCTTAGAACCAAGGAGATAGCTTCAGTGAAGGTACAATGGAAGCACCATTCAGTCGAAGAGGCGACTTGGGAGACAGAGGTTGATATGCCTGCTAAATATCCTCAGTTTTTCAAAGCTTCAGGTACTTTCTTTTACATTATGTTCGAGGATGAACATGGTTTTTAGTGGTGGATAATGTAATGACCTGTTAGGTCATTTTTAGAACGAGTCCTCAATCTTTAATAAAATACCTTTTTGTAAATTTAAATTGGGAATATTTGGTTTTTTTATTATTGTTAATTATTTGATGGGTGATTTTAGATAATTAATTTAGTTGATAGGCAAAATTGATAATTTTTTAAGACCCTATTCTATTTTGCTCATATAAACTAAGTTAAGTTGGTGAATTTAACATTGATTTAGAATATAATTTGAGAAACAAAAAACGAGTAAGAAACCGATAGAAGCAGTCACGGAAGCAAAGCCCTAAGGGTTTCGTTGAGAAAGTAGCTTCAGGTACCTAGGATATCTCTTCCTATAATTGTTTTTTAGAAATTAGTAGTGGTATATTAATGGGTAGAAGTTTCATGACTAGGCAATCAGTGAAGGTAATGATTGATAAAGTTGACATTCTTATAGGAGTCATACCAGGTAAATCTGTGGGGAACACATGCGGAAATTCATACACTACCAAAATAGACTCAATAGAGGAGGACTCCACATCAACATTTCGAATATGGACCAAATAGGCCAAAAAACCCCGCCCCTCTATTTTCTAGTCTTGAGAAAGGATATGACCTTAGATAGGTAAGGCTTGTACACCCCTTCCTACTATAACCACACCCCTTCCTACTATAACCTTTCTCTTCCCGAGATCTCTAGAGTCATAGTCTTAGCACAATAGTTAAACAGAGCACAATAGTGGAAATTAGTAAGAATTCATCTTAAGTCGCTTCTAGTCTCTTAAGAATGAAGTGGAAGTGAATAAAATCATTCTAGGACTTTTCTCCGACTTAAGTCGCATTTTGTCCCGCCACAAGGGGATCATCCTGCTTTTATGGCCTGTCCTAAGGGGTATAATCCCGCTGGTGGGATGGACGGAGATAGAGAGCTCATAAAGAGTGTCAAAGTCTCCCTTTTTACAATACACTCTTGTCCCAAGACGCCTTAAAATATATCTTTCATGCCAAGATCGATTTCGAGAGTTTTACTCACCCGAATGTGATTCCGTAAAGCCGTACAGGCTCTGTAATGTCTTTCCTATTAACTAACCCAATCAACTAAAGATTCAATCCCCCATCCATTTCCGGATCACCCTAGACCTCACTTGACTCAGAATTCATCCAAGTCTTACTTAGGCTCAAATTTTCTGAAGTCACTACCCAAAGTTTTCTAGCCCGAATTCCTTCCCTATTGGCTCTCTTATATTGACGGGAGCAGGTCGTTACAATTATCCGCCCAATCTGTCCGATAAGTAGAATATATACATTGTAAGTATATTAGGTGACCATTTAGTAAATATTATAAGTATATTATATAATGTAAGAATTCTAGTATATATCATAGGTATATTATGTGAATATTTGGTATATATTGTAAGCATATTATGTATTGTAAGTATTCTATCATTACATGTATATTATGTGAATATTTACATTCTTTTATATATTGATTAGTTATTTTTTGTGTGTGTATATGTTGATTCAAATTCAAGTTTCAAATTTCAAAATTCAAAATTTTAAATGCAAATTTTAAATTTCAAATTTCAAAATTTAAAATGCAAATTTTAAATTTCAAATTTCAAATTGGACAATAAACTACAATTTTTTTAGATATTCTAAATTTTTTAAAGACAACACAGCTTGCCTCCCTTGGATATGGAAGTTGCATACCCTTAACAAAATAAAATTCTTCCTTACCTATAAAAAAGTATCTTCACCACATTGGTATCATCTTGTACCTTCTTTGCCCAATATGTAAACCAGAGCAGGAAAGCATGAAACATATTTGTCTACACTGCTACATAGCAAAACAAATCTTGGTTAGATTTGGACCTTAACATCTCTTCCATTCACCCACTCCCTAACCCCTTGGCTCCAGGACTTTAAAAACTCAACACTGGCGGTTCCTTCGCAAACAATAAGTTCAGAGGTGGAATGGGGGGAGTCACTAGATCATAAATGGTGATTGGGTTGTAGGCTTTGCTAACAAAAGTTATGGCCATGCTCACACCATGGCTGAATTTGAAGCCCTCCAAACAGGCCTACAACTTGCCCACTCCCTTAACCCCTATCTAATCAAAGTGAAAACTAATTCCACTGAAATTTTGCAACTATTACTATATGATCAGCCTATAAACGAATCTAATGCTCTCTTGTGAAGGTCACTTTTGAAGATTGCAGAATCTAGTGGTCCGACATAGCTTTCGCAAAGCAAACAAGATAGAAGATGTTTTGGCTAAATAAGGTTCCAAGCTAACAAGAAGTAACCAACCCCATGTTTTGTACAACCCTTCTGACTACGTCAAAAAAGTTCTAAAAGACGATCTAGAGGGCCTATCATCTAGTAAACTAGTAACTCCAGTAACTTGTAATAAGTTAGCCCATTTTGATAATCTTATTGTAATCACTGACCATGATAGTGAGACTGAAGTATCTACCATTTATTCACTTAACTAATGATATATAATATTAACCTCCCCCAAAAAATGGAAGATGAAGTTGCAAATAAAATAATAGGCAAGAACTAATTAGAAATTATAGATAGATGGAGGAAGTTCTACAAAGTGGTGGTTAGACCGGCTATGTTATATGGGGTGGAGTATTGACCAGTTAAGGTCTCTCACGTTCAAAAGATGAAAGTAGACGAGATGAGAATGTTGAGATAGATGTGTGGGCATACCAGGAGCAACATGATTAGAAATGAGGCTATTCAGGACAAGGTAGGAGTGACCTCAGTGGAAGACAAGCTGCGGGAAATGCGACTGAGATGGTTTGGGCATATGAAGAGGAGAGACACAGATGCCCCAGTGCGTAGGTGTGAGAGGTTAGCTATGGATAATTTCAGAAGAGGTAGGGGTAGGCCGAAGAAATATTAGGGAGAGGTGATTAGACAGGACATGTCGCAGTTACAGCTTATCAAGGAAATGACCTTAGATAGGAGGGTGTGGAGGACCCATATTAGGGTAGAAGGCTAGTACATAGTCTCGTTATTCTTCCGTATTAGTAGGCGCATTAACGCACTATAATTTCTTGTTCTCTGACTTCTATTATTATCTTTCTATTACTTTTTGTACTTTGATTACTCTATTTTATCTGTGTCTCTTTCGTTATTTGCGTTATTCGTTATTTGCTTTCCCATAACGGTTTGAACTTCTTAGCCTTATCTGACCTCTTTTTATGCTTCTTTTGAGCCGAGGTTCTCTCGGTAACAGTAGTCCTACATTGGTAGGAGTAAGGTCTGCGTACACTTTACCGTCCCCAGACCCCACGTTGTGGGATTTCACTGGGTTGTTGTTGTTGTTGTAGATAGATGGAGGAAATATTGTATGAAAAATAAAATTTGAATTTTCAATTTTTTAAATTCAGAACGATTATACTAATATTTTTAAATTAAATAAATAATAATACACTATATTAAATAGATACCAAATTAATAAGTTGGAAAACCATCCCGGCAACCAGTATGACTAAGGACATATAAGGCTACCAGAATGACCAAGGACATACAAGGCTAGGTTATCACCCAAAATTCTATTGTTTATATAGGTAATAAAGTAAATAATATACTTGCATGTTATTGAACTCTCTTGGCATAAAAACTATTTCTAAAGCAATGAAGTGGTTAAAATTTTGCATGAGAACTTGGATATGCACCAACATGGATCGTGGTGCACTGGTGGACTGTTTTACCCTTAATTAGAGGTCTCATGCTCGAGCCCTGAATATGAAGAAAATTATGTTGGGAGCGTACCCTTGAATAGACCCTGCAGTGCGCGATTCGAATTTATTCAGAGCACCACAGGCTCCGGACACCACGTGGGACCCCATTAAAAAAAAAGAAGGAGAACTTGGGTATGCTTTTTCATTAGCACCATCTTATTTCCTTTAAAAAATAATAATTCAGTGATTGAAAATCGTTTGTCCGTAGCTATAGAAAGAATTGAAATTGATAACAAAGGAAAAGGACGAGCTAGTCAAATTCATGTCACAATCCCAAGTTATGTCGTGTTATATTAGGGAAAAGTGAAAAGGGAAAAAAATGTGTTAAGTTTGGGCTAAAATACAGTAATAGCCATAGAGGTCACTCAATACTCAACAAGTAGACAAACATAAACAAAAAAACCCATGGGAAACAACATAGGTTGCCACGTGAAAGGGGACCTTTTGGATACACCTTAATCTTGGACACTGACTATCTTAATTGTCCTTGTTTCACGCCTGTTTCATTCTCCCTCTTGTGTAGAAAAAAGAAGTCTGCATTATGAGTCTGATTAGTTTTATAATTGACAACAAATACTATTTCTGTCTTACTTGTCTTGTAAGGGGTTATTCACCGCAAAATGGGAGTGTTTTCCTCTGAGAGATACATACTACAAGGCAGAAGCTATAGCTAATAATATTGGATGAATCTATTTTATTTTAATTTGATATAATAAGACGGAAAAAAAATCTATCGAATTTAAACCTACACATCAGGTATTAGAGGCCCATGTTCTGCCCTTTTTTTAAAATGCAATAATGTTATAAGGTGGCATTCACAAAAAAATAAAGATATCAAATGTTCTTTCATCATCAACTCAAAGTGCACTAGATGCTTCTTGACAATCAAATTTTTCAAGAAGATCCACAAAATCATTCGCTTAAGATACTTTGCCTCGATTGAAGAAATAAGGAGAGATCAAGATAAATTGTTCCTCGTGATTGATCCAAAACAGTGCTCGACTTTCTTGGAGATCAAGAACATATTGGAGTCCACCAGTTCTCCAATTACTTCACGGAAAATATTTCTCTCGAATGACTTTAATTATATTAAAGACATAGCTTCTTTCTGTCTAGCTGACATTGTAGAGATTCAATATTTTTGTTAAAAAGAATCATTTTTTCCTTACAGTCTTCATTATAACACCTTCCTCTTCTTTAGAATCTTTTGATTATAATTGAAAGGTGAACACCCAGAGTTGAGATTAATTGAAATGGGGACACCAAGAAAACTTATTTAGACAAATAATCATTACATTTCTTTTTCATTTATTTTTTAGGATTGAGTTAAAAAAAATGAAAAAGTGGCGTTGGTTTGTGGGGTCATGGGCCTCTTTAATATTTCAAAACTTAGGTTATGGAGTCATGGGTCTCTTTAACATTTCAAAAACTTAGGTTATGGAGTCATGGATCTCTTTAACATTTCAAAAACTTGAGAATAAAATACAAGGTTATAAAAATACATTTGACCCAATACTTGAAACATTGAGTAAATTTCAGTATAAAAAAATCTCACTATCCCGATATTAAAACACATTAAATAAACTTCAACTTATTGTGATTCAAATTCTAGAAACCTTTATGAAACTCTCTCATTTCTTCTCCAACACCTTTTCATCTTCCAACTCTTCCCGTCTTCTCGAAATCATCAACCTACATAAACTCACCTTTCTCTAACATCAAACCATTTCAAGATCCCATAAACGTTACCCAAAATACCTAAATGTTACTGGAGTTCAAAATTCTCATCCTCAAGTTCAAAGCTTTCATCATTTTTCTCTCAGGTAAGTTTAATCGTGCTTAAATTATTATTTTTATGTTCTTGCTTCTGTATCGTTATTACGTTTTGCTTTGCATAATGCCTAGAATTTTTTTGAATTTCTCTGTTTATCCCACTCGATTTTAAAATTTCTATTGTATGGAGATCATATTTAATGGTGTTTCTAGAGATTTATGTCAATTGCATGATTGATTTTGTTGAAAGTATTACTTATTTTGAATGTTTTATTTGAGAATTATTATAATTGTGTTAATAGACCAATGGTCGATTTTGTTACTCTGATTGGATTATTTTGGATGTTTTGCTTGTAGATAGTATAGTATGACTAAAACTAGAGGCAGAAACATTAAATGATCTACTCCTGCTGCTTCTAGAAATAGAAACGAATGCCTGAAGAAGTTTTCAATTTTTTAAAAAAAATTATAGTCGAAGAACCCGAGTCAAAATCTGAAACAATGATCGAGATTGACAACTACACCAACAGTAGTACCCATGCTAGTGATGATGTTGAATCTATTAAAGCGAGACGCGATATCGAAAATAAGGAGAGTAGTAGATATACCCTTATTAGAAATGAGAGTGATGTTCATATCCTTGTCAATTTGTGCAAGACATATCTCTAATAATTTGTATGACCTAGCGACGTGGATGGATAAGATAGGATCGTTTTCAGCAAAGATTTCTGTAAGAGCAAGGATGGTTGTTTATCGTAATTTTAAAAAATTTCTAGTTGATGAAAAACTTTAGCATGATTTTAAGGGTATTTATTTTGGACACTTGAGGCGTACTCCATCTTATTTCAAGTTCAATGGACAGATGGTCCATTATATGTTGTAGCGATGTGTCAATAATGACAAAAAATTACATCAAATTTGATTCTATGTGAATGATAAGCCTCCATATTCTGGCTTAAGAGAATTTGCATTAATTACTGGCTAAATTTCTCAGCATACCCCCGTGAACCAAAAATGAACAAACTCCTTTAAAAATGTTCAGATTTTCATTTAAAGTTGACCAAAAATAAGAACATCACTGCTGTAAAATTATACATAGCTGGAGCATGAACTCGACGATGAGGTGTACAACAAGACTGACAGTCACCGCAAATATATATGGTATCCCCTTTATAAGTCATCATAAGCAAGGTGATACTCATGAAATTTTCGAAAACCTTAAACCCTCCAAAGCAACGCCAAATCCACCATAAAACTATTGACCTCTCTCCTTCCATTTAAGTATCCCATGATAGGTACGAATCTCATCCAATGGATAAATTCCAAGTTTTGAATCTCACAGTACTCTTCCATTAGGATAGAATTGTTAAAACACGACCAATATCAATTCCATGCAATCTTACACTTACCTAATTTTAACTACTATTCAACCATCTTGTACTTCATGCCAAAACATAGAGAAATTCTTGGTCACCCTGACAGTTCCGCATACCATGAGCACGCAACCCTTATGTACCATCAGGTGAATATATATCTCATCGCAACAATCTATGTAGTCCCATCAACCGAGTAGTGTTAATCCAACTTGAAATCTTTAATAACCACAAAAAAACTATAAGCCCTTCATACAACGCACCCATAAGTTGCGTACAATAAGTGGAGCAATCTAAGCCCACACAAAACTCAAAATCTTTGATACCTTACTGTCTGTCACCCAATGTAAAACCAAACCAAACCTTCAAAAACTCATTGATGACCCATCATACATATGTACTCAGCCAGACCACCTTGAGTTGTCATATCTGAACTCAAAGATGAAAACCCATACAACCTTGAACTTTGAACCTACGGATCTACACTTGAGGTCTTACTTCTTCACATTTCTTAGCTTGTATACACCGCGCAATACAACCAGAAAATTCAAAATCTTAACTAATACTCATGACCCAATACCAAATGTTTGAATTCTTTGATGCGACCAGACTCGTGTACCTTTCCTTAACTTATTTATCATCATTATTTTCTTGGCCAAGCATCCACAACATATTTTCTTTTAACTTAAATCAAGTTTCTCAAATGAAACCTTCATTGAACTCTTTTACAACTGAAAGTAATAAGCTCCACAACTCAAACCATGTACAAGTTCTCCTAAATGCCCAATAATCGACACAATCAATTATTCATTACCTTGAAATTTCATACATTGACATAAACCAACCACTGCGAATGTAGACTTATGATGCAAAACTTGAGATTTCGATTCAAATTATGTAAACCGATCCCCTTATCAATCACCATTAGCCCATACATTGAAGACTTTATGTAATCACATACCTTACCTTATTATTAGATACTTCTATGTCAATCTTACCCTGTCTCTCATTAGGAACCCAAATTGTGTCAGTTGTCAAAATCGAGACCATTATAGAACTTACACAATGCTAGAGCCGAATATCCATAGACTCTACTCTCAAAGCATGCTCAATCCGACTGATGAACACCAGATATTATTCCCATGACCAGAACAAGACGGATGAAGCCTTGTGTTTCTGAAACCAAATTTCCAACATCCTTGAAGTTAAATCCTTGAAATCTACAATCAAAGTAAGAATTTTTGTCCTCCCTTCATTCTAAAGGATAAACTATATCCCACACATTCTCCGATCATAAGTTGAAACTCTTTTCAGTTCTACTCGAGTGGTTCGCAATACCTCATACAACCTTTCATTAAACTACACTACTCATCAAGTAGTAGCAACCACAATCTTAGATACTCGCAAGTCGTCATCATCATACTAGATCCCCTTAACCGAAAGTCATCACCACATAGTTGCATCCTAATTAGAGTCTATCCCGAAAAACCATTACCATGTTCATCCACCCTTGACATCATCATGGAGTCAACCTTTTCGTCTACATGATACCTCAAACTTATTGTACAGTCTCATCCCGTGAATTAACCAATTCTCATACGTAGTTTCTCATTGATACACTTACTCGTCTTCACACATGTATACTCATTGGGACTTTTCTTAACCAAAAACTTTTTGCTTCATTATCAATCTACTTCTTTTGGCTTATCATGAGGTCACCAGTCCCTAATTTAACCATGTCAACTCAAATGTCACACCTTGCCAAAGAGACAGAACAAGATCAATTCACTCGATCCACCACTATAACTTTCCTTATAAATATTTCTTAATCCAAGCATTTATAGGAACAACTTCTTGATTTCTCAACTGAGAATGCAACCTCAAAACCTCATTACCTGAGTAGGTGAAACAACTGATAACTCCATAGATGTCTCTATTTCCATAAATCATTAGTACCACGCCGCGAGATCCACTACTATATTACCTCATATCCATTATGAAGGCCTAACTCAAATAGCCTGCACATTTATACATATTAAATAGCTATAAAACATTATCAAAGCATTTCAGTCTCTGGCCAGAAGTGATATGCACTATTTCGTAAGCCATGTCGATAGTAAAAGCAACACAGCCAATAACCTCACCTAAGTAAACATAGGTATCTTAACAGTGACGTGTCATAGCCTTTCCTGATATACACTTACTCTATAAAATCACCGTAGAAATTCTACTCACGATTGATGTAATATCACCATCATCATATACCATGCAACCTATCCTTTATGACAAATTTCATAGTCTGTAGTCCCCAAAGTCACAATACTCACCACATACTCATTCCCCTAATTATACCATTCTTCATTGTCAAACTACTTTAGATGTCGAATAAGCCACACCAATGTTATTTTTCATTGCCGAATAACTAACCAGACAAGATGAGATATTCATGGACTCTCTTAAAAATCATTCACTTTTCAATGCCATAACCTCAAAACATATCATTGAATCATAACCTTACTCATCCCTTTCGTATTGCAGAGCATTCCAAGTCTAACTACACATCCTTTCCATAATTATATCACTTCCGCCTCAATGCTACATATGACACTAACACCAAGAGATGACACATCAATTGCTCACACGCAGGACTAAGCACGATTTATCGCTATAAGAAAGAGGACAGAGTGAAGCGATAGAAATTAGATCAGATCAAATAAGCATGATAGAGAATCAAGAAGTAAAGGTTTTTACTAATGGTCTTCATAGCCTCTCGAAAAGAAGTATAAATGTCTCTGTACCGATCCTCGAGACTCTACGTAGACATGGTTTATACACGCGAGACCTATGAATCTGGGGCTCTATTACCAATTTGTCATGACCCAGAATCGGGTGTGATGACACTCACCCAACCCATAAAGACAAGCCAGCTTTAGAGTTAGAACAATTTAATATAAGTAAAAATGGAAGATAAAATGCAAAGTCTAATATGATATACATAAGATTAAGTAGATAATAGATTATACACCACCCAAGACTTGGTGTCACATATACAAGCCACTATTTCAATAAAAAAGAAAAGGATACAAGCCTATATATCTCAGTCCTCACGTAGAACAAAGCATAAAGTAAGTGGACGATGAGAGTCTACTGAAGAAGACAAGTCGCTACTTCTCACACGTCCAGAAGCACGGCCCGATCTAAGAAATACTAAGAGCAGGAGGTACCGAGCTCAAATCCTACATGAATGTAGAAGCAAGGAGTGACAACCAACAACCCGGTACTAAGCAAAATGGAAACTAAACCCTAAGTGAAGCGATGCAGAACACAGGTACTCCTAACATCCAAACCACAATCCTCCACAACTATACACATGCACTCAGACAGCCTAATCTATACATTGTATATCACAATTATACCAGAATACTTGATAGTCCACAAATAGAAAGTATAAATACGTTCTCACCTCTATACTCAAGCAAACATGGTATATCTCAAATCACAATCAATCACAAGATGAAATAGATAAAAATGCAATGTCAAATATTATGATGCATGTCTGTCCTATGATATATATCTACTAATCACCTCAGACCAGAACCCATGGGGGCCTCATATAGACCATGTATCTGCTAAAAGGACCTTAATTAATATCTACCAGAAAAAAACTCAGCTATAATATCCACTGTAAGAGACCTCGGCTGCTGAAAGAAACCTCAGTAAATCACCTCGATTAGTAGAAACCTCGGTCTCAATATTCAGTACCTTACTCATATTATTTCTCAACCATCACAGATAAAATATATGCATAAGTAATGAGTGAAATAGGATAAATATTCATATGAGATGCCATATAATCCATAATCACATATTAGATCAATGTCCCATAGTTCACAACACTTAGACAATTAACCCTATCCAAATCTCCACTATCACACTTCAACTCTTACATTTAAATTCAATCTAATAGCCCAACACACCCTAATTCCCTCACATAAGAAAAGGTTCAAAATACTTAACAAAGGTTAAAATTCCATTTGTCTTAGTCAAAAGTCACGAACAATATGAAAACATCATGTTTCCCTCTGACGATACTCCAAATTACAACAATCTAATCAAATATACACTCACAATAACATTCCAAAGCTATTGACATTAAAATCAATCAATTCGGGTGATATGGGTAAAATGGTCAAAAATCTCATATCAAAACTCGAACTGGAATAAGACTATTTTAAGATGAAAACATTCTCCAAGTAATAAAGAATCTAATCGTTAAAACCATTTTTAAAAATGGAGTTAAATGAGTTGAAAATCAATAGAAAACTAAATTTGCATTGTTTTTGAAAAACCCCAATTACTCAACTCAAAATCACTAATTTCATGTTTAAAATACAAATAAGTAGTGGGTAACCATGAAAATAGGTTAGAATAGCTTACCCAATATTTTTCCAGCAAGAAGTCCCTTCCAAATCGCCTAAATCGAGTTTTCAAATGATAAAAATTGTGAAGAAGGCAAAATCCCGTATAAACACTATTCATCCAACTTTTATTCTCCGCGAACGCGGATAACTTACTCCGCGGATGCGGAGAAAGAACCTAGTACACTCTGTGAACATAGAGTAAGAATCCAGTATACTTCGCGAATGCGGCCTTTCCTCCACGAATGCGGAGAAGGAAAATGTTAACTTCGCAACCGTGTAGAAGGATTTTCTAGGCACCAGATAGTAGATTTTTGGCAAGTCTCAAAGTCACGGAATAGACCTTTGGAATTCGTTCAGAACTTCGTAGATAAACCATATAAGCAACCCTACTAGATTCGATATTCCTGACTCAATAGAATCATCAAAATTTGGATTCGATGCCTTCTTGACCCCTAATCTGATAAGTCGCAACTAAATTAGTTTCGACACTTGAAATATCTAAAATACCCTCGGGGCCTCTAAAATTTATAAAGAAGATATTTATAGAGTTAGAATCACCTTGTGAAACCATCAAAACCATCAGAAATCCAATCCGAGTACCCGAACTCCAAATGTTGACTAAAGTCAAACTTGGATCAAACTTTAACTAAATTTTCAACTTCGGACCTATATTCTATGTTTTAACTCTAAATCTGATTCTAACAACCCTAGACCAGTTTCCATATTTTGGAAGTGATGGAATCGATGGAATTTTGTCAAAAATATCAAAAATGGCCTTACGGATCGTTACATTTGGTGACTAGAAAAACAATTGATATGAGTGGTGTTTTTAGAAAATATAATTGATTTTTGAAATGGTTTGTTGTTTTGATGAATGGTTGGATTAACATAATTTTTGTTTTGATGAATGATTGTTTTTGACAAACAATTTAACGTATTTTGTTATGAAAGTTTTGTAGATTGTTTATGAATCTATTTTTTCATGGTGTGTGAGTTTTTCTTAATTGAATTTTCTTATTATTATAGGTCTTATAAACTATTTATATGTAATTATATGTTCCTAATATTAGGGATAGGCCAATAGGGAAGGATTTTGGGCCAGAAAACTCTGAGTAGTAACTTCGGAAAATTTGAGCCTAGGCCAGACTTGTACGAATTCTGAGTCAGGTGAAGTCTAGGGTGATCACGTGAGTGATGGGAGGTCAAATCTATAATTTGATTGGACACGCTGATATCCAAGATGATACGGAGCATTTACCGCTTCGCAGAATCGCATTCTAGCGAATAAAACTCTCAAAAGTGAATTTAGTGTCAAGGGTATAATTTTAATACATCTTTGGAAGGGGTGTTGGGAAATAGAGGATGGCTTGGAACAAAAACTCCGAGCTTACTGTTTCTGCATATCCCACCAGAACGGGGTCGCTAAAGCGGGGTTTGTCCCACTAGAGAGGGACAATCGCAATGTAAGTCATGAAAAAGACTAGAAATGGTCTTTTCTGCAACAATTAGTTTCTAAAACCCCAAGAGGCAACCTAGGGATATTTTCATTGATTTTCCATGAATTTCTACACTTAAGGTAAGGTTTTTACTCCCTAGATTCATACTTTGATTCCTAGAAACTAGAAGTATGGGTGATTATCAACGGAAGAGGGTTTAAACTGAAAATCTATGGTGAAAATAGCCCTAGAATAAGGTTAGGATCATGGGTTTGGCCTCAGGAGTAAAATTATGTTATATTTCTTGATAGTTAGTCAATTGTATTGATCCTTGATATGTATTTAATATTTTCTAGACCAAGAATGAGAAGAACGAACTTGGAAAGGGAAGGCTCTTTCATTGTAAGGTTGTGGAAGCTTGAAATTGAGGTAGATAATGGTCTAGTTTTTTATATGGGTTTTATATACTTATTAAATTGCTTCATGATATGCATGTGTATATATGAATCGGAAAACATGCTAGATTATGGGTGAAACGATCGCTTGCTAGCCTGTTATTGTGATAAACCTATTCTTGGTGGTATAAATATTGTAAACATTGAATGTTCTTGTGATTGTGATATATTTGGATTGGTTTTCACGTTCTGACATATAATTTAGATTAGGTGTCATATTCTGATAAATACTTGGATTGGGTCTCATATTCCGACACAAAGTTGATTGTTTGTAGGTCCCTTGAGAGGACCCTTATGTGAAATTATAGCATATGAAAGGCATTGAGTTGTGATATTGAGATGTTGTTGACTTATTTTGTATATGTATATGCCTATTGGGTTGAATTTATTTATCTATGATTCTCTACTGGCTAACCGCGTGATCCTTCCAGTACACCGTTGTTTTTGTGTACAGATACTACTCTTGCTTTGCCTTTTTGTTAAGTACAGGGCATATTTAGCCGACTGTGGAGAGACCTTGGTTAGAAGATTAATCTTGTTCGAGTTCAAGGATGAGTTGTTTGTTTCAAGCTGCCATGGACTCTTCCATGTTCTAGTCCCTTTTCTAGGACTAAGAATTTAGGCACTGTTTTATTATTATGTTTTCTTGTGGAAGTGTTTCCCTTTCCTTTTTAGACATTGTTAGAGTTTTGGTATAGATGACTTTCAGTTTTCTAAGGTGTTTCCGCACTTCTTGATATTTGATTTTTGTTGCTAACTTTATGGGGACTCACTCATCATTCTAGTTTATATCCTTCTTCCACATATCTAAGCTTGTGTACATATTTTCAATTTTTATTTTTGGAATGTTAGAATTATTCTCCTACTAGAGAGTTAAAGTAGGTGCCAGTCATGGTGGGCTGGGAGTTGTGACAAAGTTGGTATTAGAGCCTAGATTCGTTGATCTTGTCGTACCAAAATGAGTCTAGTAGACTGTACTTTTCTTTGAGAGGCTATACGATTTTAGAGAAAAAATCACTATCTTCCTTACTTTTTGCTATAACTTAATTCCAATTGGCATTTGGTAATCCAAATTAGTATATAATTGCTTTCACTATCTTATTCACAAATGGTTGACACACATTACAAAAGTGTCAGGCCAATAGGTCTAGTTGAGCCCGAAGAAAAGCAAGTCATTCGAGGTAGTGGAAGAGAGAGAGGCAGGAGAGGTAGGCGAGGAAGGGGTAGAGGGAGGGAAACACTTTCCAGAGTAGAGGTCCTTATTGAGGAGGTGCTAGCAGGTGAGGACCCTATGGCTCCCTAGAATGAGTTTGAGGGGAAGGTAGAAGCTGGAGAGGAACAGGAGAAGGAAGAACAAGAAGAGGGTACCCAAAATTAGGTTGTTGGTATCCCCCCTTTAGATCCAATCTTGGCCCAGCAGATCATGGCATTCCAGAGTGGGCTAGCTGAAACTGGTGCAATTCCCACCATGCCCACAGCACCAGCTCTTGTTGACCATCCATTTGCTACTGCAGTTCAGCCAACAGATGAAGTGGTAGGCACATATTCATTCTTCAAACCACTAATGGGTCCTGTGATGACTGGTAATGAGCATGACATGCTCACCAAATTACTCAAGCTCAAACCTCTAGTTTTCTATGATACAGAAAATGAGGATGCCTACGAGTTTATTCTTGATTGCTATGAGAGGTTACATAATCTAGGAATAGTGTATTAACATGGAGTGGATTTTGTGACTTTCCAATTTCAAGGAGAGTCCAAGCAATGGTGGAGGGCCTATGTGGAGTGTCGTTCACCTATGTTGCCCCTACTCACTTAGGCTCAGCTCCATACTCTATTTTTAGAGATGTGCCCCGCTTCTTGAGGGACAGAAAAAAGAATGAGTTTATGGCCCTTGAGAAGAGAGGGTTATTAGTGGCTTTTTATGAGGCCAATCTTCATGCACTGTCCAGGTATGCTACTCAGCTGGTCACTATAAGGAGGAGAGGATCAGGTTGTTCATAAAGGGGTTGAACCTCGAGTTGTAGGTATTTTCTGTTCATATGACTTCGTCCGATAGGAGCTTCAACGATGTCATAGATTTTGTTAAAAAATTTAAAGATGTGAGGAAGGATGGACAAGATAAGGCTTTGACAAAAAGGCCCAAGAGTGAAGCTAACTTCCAGGGGTCTTATTCCAAAGGGTCAGGTAGGCCAGTGATTGCTGCCCAGCTAATTTATTCAATACCTCCCTCTTCCACTGCCAGATTTTTAGGTACTTCGCAGCAGCATCAGGCACATAAAGGCTAGGGAACATCATTTCCAAGTAGCCGCTTGTCTTTTAATCATGACTGTTTTAAGTATGGAGAGCTGGTCCATATATGGAGGGAGTGACCTCACCCTTGTAGGAGAGTTTCAGCACCCCAGTAGGCCCGAGTAGTGCTCTTAATAGTTGGAGGGAACAGTGGTAGAGAACTTCCATAAAGTAGGCGAGGAGAAAATTTGAGAGACCATGGGGGTCGGGGCTGTAGTAGTGTAGGTCAGGGAGCAATCCATCCAGGCAGGGAGGTGGCCTATCAGAATGACCGGGCTTAGTTTTATGTATTCTCAGGCAAGAGCGAGGCAGAGGAATCTGATGCAGTTATCACAGGTACTATTCTTATCTGTGACCAGATGACTATTATTTTATTTGATACGGGGTTTCACTTATTCCTATGTGTCTGTAAGATATGCCTTGGGTGTTGAAGCATTGTATGATATATTAGATGCGCCTGTTCATATTTCTACCCCTATTGGAGAATCAGTCATAGTCACCCATGTATATCATTCTGTTCTATTGTGTTTATGGGATACCAAACTTGGGTTGGCTTAGTGATCCTAGACATGATAGATTTTAATGTGATTTAGGCATGACTTGGTTTTCCTCCTACTTTACTGTACTTAATTTCAATGCAAAGACTGTGGCTCTAGAGATCCTGGGGAGGGAAAGGTTAGAGTGGAAAGTAGTGTACAAGCCTAAGCCAGCTAAGGTCATATCCTTTCTCCAGGCTAGAAAAATGGTGGGGCAGGGTTGTTTTGCCTATTTGGCATATATCTAGAATGTGGAGGTAGAGTCTCCTTCTATTGATTCTATTCTAGTAGTGTGTCAATTTCTAAATGTTTTACCTTTAAACTTGCCTTGTATTCCTCCTAACCAAGACATAGACTTCTGCATTGATTTAGAGCTAGGTACTCATCCAATTTCCCTTCCTCCCTACTGTATGGCTCTGGCAGAGTTGAGAGTGCTTAACACTCAGATTTAGGAGCTTCTTAATAAGGGGTTCATTGGTCCTAGTACTTTCCCTTGGGATGCTTCACTATTGTTTGTCAAGAAAAAGGATTGTAATATGAGAATATGCAATGACTACCGATAGTGGAATAAGGTCACCATCAGAAATAAATACCCTTCACCATATTTTAAAGACCTGTTTAACCAATTACAAGGTGCTTCAGTCTTCTCAAGGATTGATCTCAGGTCTAGGTATCATCAGTTGAAAATTATTCTTAAGGATGTACCCAAAATAGCTTTTAGGACCAGGGATGGGCACTATGAATTTTTAGTAATGTCCTTTGAGTTGACCAATGCACCTGCAGCCTTCATAAGTTTGATGAATGGGGTGTTCAAACCATTCCTGGATTCATTCGTGATCGTGTTTATAGATAATATATTGGTGTCTTCAAAGAGTGAACAAGAACATGAAGATCATCTTCGAATTATGGTAGAATTTTTGGAAAGACAAAGGTTATATGCGAAATTGTCTAAGTTTGAATTTTGGCTGCCTTCAGTTGACTTTTTAGGCCATGTTTTTTCAAAAGTATGAGTAATGGTGGACCTACAAAATATTGAGGAAGTTAAGAATTAGGCTAGGCCTAGTTCTGTGAGAGAGGTTAGAAGTTTTATGGGACTGACCAGTTACTATCACCGGTTCGTGAAAAACTTTGCTTCTATTGCTAATCACTTGACCATAGCATAAATTTTTACCCTACCAATCGAAGGTAAAGATTTCATTGTTTATTGTGTTATTTCACATTCCTGTTTGGGTGCTGTGTTGATACTAGATAAAAGTGTTGTAGAATATGCTTCGCGACAATTAAAGGTGCATGAAAGGAACTACCTGACTCATGACTTGGAGTTGGCAGTAGTAGTGCTTGCACTAAAAATCTGGAGACATTATTTATACGGTGTAAAGTGTGAGGTTTTAACTTATCACCACAGCTTACAGCATGTGTTCACCCAAAAGGACTTGAATTTAAGATAGAGAAGGTGGATGGAGGTTCTTAAGGACTATGATGTCACTATCCAGTACCATTCATGCAAGGCTAATGTGGTAGCAAATAGATTGAACTGTAAGTTGGTGAGCATGGGCAGTTTAGCTTGTTTGGGGACACTTAAGCGGCCCCTGGCTAGAGAAATTCAGGCCTTGGAGGGTAGATTTATGAGGCTAGGCATCTCAGAGAAAGGTGGGATAATGGCCGGAGTTGATCTAAGGCCTACTTTCATAGAAGAGATCAAGATCAACCAGTTTGAGGATGTATACTTAAATGAAATTAGAGGGAAAGTGTTGATAGCGAAGGCTCCAAACTCAACACTAGATTTAGGTGGGGTGCTTCATTTTAGGGGAATGATTTGTGTTCTCTGGATAGATGGACTAATTCAAAAGATCCTGTTTGAATCTCATGGTTCACAATACTCTATTCACCCTGGAGTGATTAAGATGTATCAAGACTTGAAATGGCTATATTAGTGGTCGGTTATAAAGAAAGGCATAGTTGAATATATAATTAAATGTCAAAACTGCCAACTGGCAAAGTATGAGCACCAAAAATCTGCAGGTTTGTTGCAAATAATTCCCATTCCTGAATGGAAATGGGAGAGAATATCCATGGATTTCATGGTGGGACTTCCTAAGACTTTGGGAAAGCATGAATCTATTTGGGTGGTCGTTGATAGGTTAACAAAGTCAGCACACTTAATTCTAGTTAGAGTGGATTACAATGCACAATAGTTGGCCAGAATTTATATGAAAGAGATAATAAGGCTGCACGGGGTGCCCCTTTCTATCATTTCAGACTGTGGTATGCAGTTCACTTACAAATTTTTGGGTAAGTTGCATAAAGAGTTGGGTACTCAATTCACTTTCAGCATTGCTTTCTATTCACAAACGGATGGGAAGTCAGAAAGGACTATCAAAGTGATGGAAGATATGTTGAGGGCATATGTGATAGACTTTGGAGGACATTAGGACAAGTTCTTTCCCTTGTGTGACTTATCCTTTAACAATAAATACCATGCTAGTATTGATATGGCACTATTCGAAGACCTGTATGAGAGGGGATGCAGGTCTCCTTTAGGGTGGTTTGAAGCTGGGGAAGTGGAGCCATTGGGGGTTGACTTAGTAAGGATTGCTCAAGATAAGGTAAGAAACATACAAGCTAAGCTTCTAGCAAGTGAAAGTCTTCAGAAGGAGTATGCTAATTGCAAGGTGATGGATATAACATTAGAGGCTGGTGAGAAAGCACTTCTAAAAGTATCACCTATTAAAGGGGTGATGAGGTTTGGAAAAAAGGGAAAACTCAATCCTTGCTATATTGGTTCTTCAGACATTCTTGATTGTGTAGTGCTAGTAGCGTACAGGTTGGTCTTACCACCTAGATTGTTTGGGATACACCCGATGTTTCATGTTGCTATATTGAAAAAGACCATGGGATGGGGACTACATCATTAAATTGGACTTGGTATTATTAGACAAGGAACTTCAGTATAAGGAAGAGCCAGTTTCAATTCTTGATCGTAGCATCTGAAAATTGAGAAATAAGGACATCAATATGATTAAAGTGCAATGGAAACTTCATTCGGTAGATAAAGCTACTTGGGAGACTGAGAAAGAGATGTGAGACAAGTATCCTCAACTATTTGATGAAACAGGTACTACCCTGTCATTACTTTAGCCCCTGCTTTCCCTAGTTAGTCACTCGGGGATGAGTGATGGGTAAATAGGTATATATTGTAATGACACGTTCCCTTCGTTAGGGATAGGACAATAGGGAAGGATTTAGGGGCAGAAAACTTCAGGTAGTAACTTCAAAAAATTTGAGCCTAAGCCAGAATTGGATGAATTCTGAGTCAGGTGAAGTCTAGAGTGATCACATGAATGATGGGAGATCAAATCTATAATTTGATTGGATAGGCTGATATCCAATTCTATACGAAGCATTTATGGCTTCATGAAATAATATTCAGGCGAGTAAAACTCTCGGAATCAAATTTGGCTTGAAGGGTATAATTTTAATCCATCTTTGAATGGGGTGTGTTGAAAAATGGAGGCTTGGATCACAAACTATGAGCTCACTATTTTCGCATATCTTTCTAGAGTGGGATTATTCCCACTAGAATGGGATAGTCGTGACTTAAGGCGTAAAAAAGACCAGAAATGGTCTTTTCTGCAACAATGAGTTTCTAAAACCCCAAGAGATGACCTAGAGTGATTTCCATTGATTTTCCACGGATTTCCACACTTAAGGTAAGGATTTTAATCCCTAGATTCATACTTTGATTCCTAAAAACTATAAGTATAGGTATAATCATTGAGGGGTGTTTGAACTAAAAATCTATGATAGAAAATAGCCCTAGGGTAAGGTTAGTATTATGGGTTTGGCCTAGGGAGTGAAATTATGTTATATTTCCTGATAGCTAGGCCATTGTATTGATCCTTCATATGTATTTAATGTTTTCTAGACCAAGAATGAGAAGAACAAATTCAAAAAGTGAAGGCTCTTGCATTGTAAGGTTGTGGAAGCTTGAATTTGAGGTAGGTAATGGTCTAGTTTTCTGTATGTGGTTCATATAATTGTTAAAATGCTTTGTGATATTCATGTGTGTATATGAATAGGAAAACATGATAGATTATACATGAAACGATCACTTGCTGGCCTGTTATTGTGATGAACCTATTCATGGTGGTATAAATGTTGTAAACATTGAATGTTCTTATGATTGTGATATATTTGGATTGGGTGTCAAATTCTAACATATACTTGGATTGGGTGTCACATTCCGACATAAAGTTAATTGTTTGTAGGTCCCTTGAAAGGACCCTTGTGTGAAATTATAGCATGGAAGGCATTGAGTTATGATATTGAGATGTTGTTGACTTATTCTGTATATGTATATGCCTATTGGGTTGAATTTATCTATCTATGATTTTCTACTGGCTAATCGCATGATACTTCCAGTACACCATTGTTTTTGTGTACAGATACTACTCTTGCTTTGCCTTTTTATTAAGTACAAGGCATATTTAGCCGACTGTGGAAAGACCTCAGTTAGAAGATTAAGCTTGTTCGAGTTCAAGGGTGAGCTGTTTGTTTCAAGCTGCCATGGACTCTTCCATGTTCTAGTTCCTTTTCCAGGACTAAGACTTTAGATACTATTTTATTATTATATTTTCTTATGGGAGTGTTTCCCTTTCCTTTTTAGACATTGTTAGAGTTTTAGTATGGATGACTTTCAGTTTTCTAGGGTGTTTCTACACTTCTTGGTATTTGATTTTTTCTTGTTTATATCCTTCTTCCGCATATCTAAGCTTGTGTACATATTTTGATTTTTAATATTGAGTTGTTCAAATGGCTCTTCCACTGGACAGTTAGAATGGGTTCCAGTCACGGTGGGTTGGGGTTGTGACAGCATGAAGCAAAGGATACCAAGGAGAACAAAATTGTTCCAATATTGTCATATATAAGGTGATTATATTCATACATTACACTTGTATATTTATTGGTCATGTTCTATTACTTAAAGACTAGTTATGATTAAGGTTTTTTCAACAAGTTTCCAGCAATTTTTAAGAATAGTTATTATTCCTTCTCCCCTTTTATTTTATTTTTTTGCAAAATTGAACAATATAAAATATTATTAAACTTATTTCAATCAGCTCATCAAGTTATCTTTCATTTCACAAAGTACCAATAGGCTCTTATCACCTAAGGATGAATATAAATGAAGTCGCTTAAATACTTTGGAGAACAAGAAATCTGAAGTACACATCGAAGACGAATGTAAGACTCTTGTGGATTGGATGTTTGAGATGCTTGAGACATTGTAAAAAAAAGCGACCTTTGAGTTGTTTAAAATAGAATAAGATAGAAGCTTTTATTGAAGCAAAAACAAATATGAGAAATTTCCTTCATTTTATTGAAAAATGGATGTTACCACTGAAAAGTGGTTATTTACACTTTGTTAGTATTGGAGAACTTGGATATTTGAATATTGCTCCTGTTGATCATAATATATAAACCATTCATCGAATCGATACTTTTCATGTGCATGATTTATGTTGGACCAGCGAGATCTATACTCCATCATTAGCAAGATATACGTGGGTTGATAGAATGATCCATAATTGATTGATACTGCACCTACTAGAACATGATACTTATATATAGACCATAACTAGTAGAATTTAAAAAGGAGAATAATTAATTAATAATAACTGATATTATTGAAAGTTATCTAATTAAATAAGTTTAAGCAAGTCATGTGATCATGTAAGGTTCCACGTAAGTTGGGAATGGTAATCAATGACGTACGAGGAAGAGTTGTGATTAAAGAATCAACATCCTTAGAGTAATGTTTGAGAAAACATAAGTATAATGTGAGATTCTCACTTGTTCAACCATAACTCTTCATCATGTTAGGGGTCCATGTAAATAGGGTTGATGATGAATGGTGTATGGGAAGAGTTGTGGTTGAACAAGTGAAAACCTCACAACATACTTATGCTTTCTCAAACATTACTCTTAGGATGTTGATTGTATAACTACAACTCTTCCTCGTGCGTTCATCACCACCCTTAATTTATGTGGACTCTTACATGATCACATGACTTGTTTAAACTCATTTAATTGGATAAATTTCAATAATATAAACAATAACAACAACAACAACAAACCCAGTATAATCCCATAATGTGGGGTCTAGGGAGGGTAGAGTGTATGCAGACCTAACCCCCACCTTGAAAGGTAGGGCGGCTATTTCCAAAAGACCCTCGGCTTTAAGAAAGGACAAGATAAAAGGTCACATAGGGGCAAATATATAGAAAACAAGATAAAAACAGGAATAGCACAAGGGAAAGTCGTGGTAGAGTGGTACGGGAAGAAAGAGGCATAACTACAATAAATAAATAAATAAATAAATAAGATAAGATAGATAAGACAGTCAAAGTACAACGGCGCCACAACTATAAACTGCAATACAATGCAGAAATCAAAAGGCAATAAACAA